>NC_073694.1:44045638-44330309 GCF_029784165.1 Wyeomyia smithii
GAAACCAATTCGTCAGAGACGAGCAGGAGAGGTGCACAGCGGTCAAGGTGGATCGATCAGAGACGACCTGCGGACTCTACGCAGACTGCAGAGCTGGCGAACTGCAGCCATTGACCGAGTGGAATGGAGACGACTCTTACTTACAGCAAAGGCCACACCACCGCTTGGGACTGTTTGGTAAGGTAAGGTAAGATCTGTTAGACTCATGGTGGTTCGATCAAGTGGAAGACCAGGGGACCTTACGCAGACTGTGGACCATGAATTGAGTGAAGTGGAAGTGACTTTTATCACTTGACTTGTATGTTGACACGGCATATTAAACAAATAGGGAAACAAAAGATAGTTTGCGACTCTACGGTGAAAAATTTTAAAAATAAAATGTGCTAGATATTGAGGTATGATATATATGTGACCAAAAAACATTGTTTTATCGAATTGCAAAGCAAACCAAATAGAAACTTGAGATTGATCCGTGGGTATCTTGAAATCGCTGTCTATGTTTGACAGAAATTCTTTTCTCAAAGAAGTTATACTAGATTAACTTTGGAACCCCCCCCCCCCCCCCCTCAAAAGTGGTAAGGTTGAACAATCGCGAGATTTCGAAATTGACTAAATTTAATGTATGCAGCATCATCAAACACTTCCGTGAGCGGCATACAATTGGTCGGCGATCATAGCAAGCGTCACAGTGCTAGAAAGATTCGTCTGCGAAATGATGCCTTGATTTAGCAAGCAAGTAGAACTACTAGCTGAAGGTGCAAAATCAAACTTTAAACGTTAAACGTTTTGTATATGAGCTTTTGATCATCTATAGCTATGCAAAATTTTAAAAAACATGTTCATGATGTCATCAAGATTAATCTATACTTTGCAATTATAACATTTGCTATTAGTTACTAGTTTTTAATTCAAATTCAGAACCAATCAACCAACCTAAATACAAATTGAAAACAGCTTTATGACGACTACCGTGCATCATTTTCTAACCACCAATGCTTGCCAGTGTGGCCCACTGTGCCGGGTACTAAAATACTATCACTTTTCTATGCCACGTAAATCTCTCGCTCAGAAGCACACAAAAAAAACCTCGCCTAAGATATTCCGTCTCACGAAATTACTCCACTTGTACAGCGAGTTTGTTTTTCTTGTTTCTTTGAAACCAATTTCCGCAAATGATTTCTGTCAGGCACAACCATGGCCATGCGCAATGAATTGTCGCCGCTCAGGGGAACATTCCGAAGGGATTTGAACGAGGATTCATGCTCTCCTTGCTGCCCGAACGGATGAATATCTACTTGACTGCCGAGCCGAGCTCGCACGGGTGGCGGGTGGAACTCACCGAAGCGCATGCCGACAGACAGAGTGCAAAATGTTTGGAATTTGCAATCATTTGCAGTACTTCATCAGCTGTATTGTCGGTCGGATGTGTAAAACCGCGGTGAAATGCACGTGCAGCCAGAGGACAGCAAGCAGTTGCAGATACTCCACAGGACATTTCAAATGTACATTCTTTCAGTGCCAGTGAGTGATTGGTAATCAGCGAATCGTTATGTCAACCCATCCCCTGAAATCCCGGCTATCGGTATCGGTCGAAAGCACCGCAGGCGGTGAGGAACCCACAGAATGCCATGTGAGGCCGATATTTAATCGCGCTCAATAATTACGTTAATTCACCGTTTAATTGAAATAAAAAAAGTGTGGCTTTTCGTTGCGTGTGGAGTGAATGCTATTTGCAGATTTTTGCGGAATTTTCGGTGAATACTATAATGATTAAATGACGCTGATCCCAATTTAGTGGAAAGTGAAAAATGTGAGTTGAAAAATTAAACCCAGCATCATTAACGGTTATTTAAAAGCATTTAGCTGGAGGCGCGTGTGAAGTTTCGGTTGAACAACTTAACCTGCAAATTGGAGAACCATCAACTGACGGCGGAAGGTGTGAGAGTTCACTTCCACCAGTACTGGAAAGCAGTTTACCGATCCTGTGAGTGTTCTAACAACGTTATGTGCTTTCTATGCTGTCCTATTCGCTTCTGTTCGAACGACGACGGTTGGGCGTTTGGTTTCGCGTCTATTACCAGTTGAAGTCTCTGTTGATTCATTGCGTCCATCTTTGGTGTGCTACAAATTCAATTATGTTCCTTTGGGACGAAGCGAAGTTTCGGTAAACGTTAATTTCGATTTTTTTTGTTCGCTAAGAATCCAGTTTTTGTAAGTTAAGTTAAATTTTTAAGCCAGACATGAATGTGACACCTAAAACTAACCTCTAGCTGTACTCGATTCTTTCAAATCTGTTCTCATCAAAATGATACTATGAATGGGATAATAAAATTAATCTTTCTAGCAATAGCTACAAATACATGTTATAAAGTAATTCATTGCATACACGACTTGCATTGTTGTGCATCGTTTCACGGCAGAATTAATTCCTTACGCTTTTCAGCATAATCCTGCATAGAGCTTTCAATCACAAAGGGCGAATTGGAATCGTTTGAAGTACCCATTCTGGAAAAATGATCACTAACCGAAGGTGTTAATTCGATAAGCGGGTGCTTACACTTGTGTACCATTTGCAACATCGATTTAATCAATTTAATTCTTATATATTTCTCACCAAATACTGATTAAAATATATAAACATGTCACATTTATTGTTCAGCTGCCAAAATATTTGCGAGCTATGAAGCTACCAGGTTTGACTAAAATATTATAATTGTTCATTGCCCCCAGTTTCAGGGCAGGAATAAACCATTTATACATCCCCTTTGCGCGCTCATGGCACTCGAGTCTAGCTACGCTACGTTATCGCAGACTTATTCACGTTACTAATCAATTAAATGGAATAATCTTTCATACATCTGCAGACTGCTATCTCAGTATTGAATTCAATACTTGTAATTGGCTGATGTTTACCGATGCCAACTCCATTCAAATCCGTGTCCCGTTAGATCCTCCAAATGTATCGCTTTTCAGAAAACTAGTTAAGTTAAGTTTCGATTATACGAACGTGTTACAATTCATTTGGTGTTGTGCATACTTAATAGAAAAAAATACTGCATCGTTTGCTATTAGTAGTTAATTGAAGTTCTTAAAAAAATATGAAGATAATGCGTCATTCTTATATTTGATGGCGACCCGACTATAGAAGCATACACAATTCTGAATATTACACGTCACGTAAACCACGGTTTTGTTTGAAAACTAAGTGAAATATCATTTGAATTTGCGTGGAATATTATTGAATTTTCTATCATAAGGGATGGACGCAATTTCTTACTGTGTAGCTAAGTTATATCAGATATCACCTATTACCTACCCATTACCGAAAAAAAAAAATCTTACCCATAACGGTATAAATTACAACTTGTTTTTTCTGCATTATCTGTAAAAAAATTGGCTGCTGATCGGAAAGACATTATCATTTCAGCTGCTACTATCTTGTTTTTTATGCTCTTGCCTGTAGATCCTAATCTAAATCGGCCCTACTCATGCACTAATACTACAGTTCAGTTTGAACATTCGATTCTAGATTTATTCTTCGTGGGCGATAAAATTCTGGTCGCTTTTTGTGGAAATATTTGGTCGCATATTTTACCGTTATGACAAATGCAAATCTATTACTACTTTTTCGTGACCATCACGGAAGTGATGTAATGAAATTGTGAAATGTTTTCGTCGCTATTTTTGATATCCTTTGGAATGTAAGCCCACATTTAGTTGACCTTTTTGTAACTGCTCCAAACACTACGAAATTCCGTGGACATTACATTCCCAGGTTCTACTGGAGCATTAAAAAAATAGGTTCCATAACATTGGGATCGGCAGTCATTGCTGTTATCAAATCTAAGTATAAGAAAACGCAGCGGCTACATAAACGCTGATATTTACCGTAATCCTACGCTTCTCTATTTCGAAGCTTTAGATGGCTTGTTATAAGTATTCCTGATGCGCCGTTTGTTTTACCTGTAAAATCTGTATGAAAAAAAAAAACGCTGGTACCTAATTAAAAATAGTTGGAACCACAACCAACTCAGTAACTTAATGTTAACTTTTGCTCTACAATTTCTGTAAACATGTACTCTACTATGAACCTAGCTCCAAATGGTTTGAATTCCACGAAAACCAGTAAAAATTTAAAATGTACCTACACATCATCATTTATTTTTGAATTTTAACTTGATCTTCCAACAAACTTGTTTGCCGAATTCAACAAACTTGTTTGATTTTACCAGCAATTTATGTTTAAATCCTCTTATAATAAATAACCTTCCGTTCGAAACAAAAACTTCACTGATAAGGTGTATCTTCTGTGAGAGTAATCTCATCAATAAATGTTTGAACAAAAGATTTTAAGCAAATGAGTTTTCATTTAGTTTGAATTGATTTGATAAGTTAAGATAATAAGTGTGAAACCCCGCGAAATCATGTTTTATTTCAAATATGTATCACTCGTCTTTGCAGCAATCGATCAATGCATTAACATCTGTCCAAATGAAAAGAGTGCTGCAGCTCTTACTGTTTATCTGATACGAGAACGAATTCGATGGATTCTTTTATATTAGGGAAATAACACAACATGAAAACATAGCGAACCTTACAGTATAGATTTAACATAAATATAGCGAATCACGAAATCACTCTAAAATGAAAAACCAGACAAAACAAAGGATGTTATTATTGTAGAGTTGTGATGGAACGATCTCAGTGCTTATTGCTACTACCTCGTTACTCTATTACCACCAAAACTCTCCACATGCACAGTTAACGTTACATACTCAATCCATCTTACAACATATACACATTACTGAATTCGTTTCATCACAACTCTACAATTATATCATGTGGATATCGTACGCGGTCTGATGCATTTATGTGATAACTGTATTAAACATTCGGTTTCCACACCTGTTATGCTCCTCACTATGTGGAAAGAGCAAAATGTGTATCCACCGCTCACTTTCTCGCCCAGCATAAGCACTGTGCGTAGTAATTTTTTGCACCACACTTCTTTCTTTTACTTTGTGCTGTGTTTCTGCCGCTCGCAGAATAATAATTCAGTTGTTGCTTACAATACAGCTGAGCGAAACAAAAGTGTTGAAGCCTGGGGATGACTACATAGAAGAAGATAGTTCTATGTTGAATGAATGTAAAGTCTTCCCGACTAAAGTAATAAGTACCATGGAATGGGGTGAAATTGATCAATTTTTATAACAATTTCCAATTAACTAACTTCATGAACATTTTTCCCGAAATAGTATAATTTTAAAACAAGTACTGATATGTGCTCCAGTAAACCGCTATGGCTGTTGGTGAAATTTCTATCGTCTACTTCATGAAATAAATTCGATAAGTCTATAAGGTACTATGAGGTAAATTGGGGTGAAATTGATCACCATTAAAATCCATACATTCTTTCGGCAATGTGCTTTTTTTCGATATGCTAAAGATAAATGATGAATTCTGTGCTGAAAAATATCATTTACAGATAGTTTGGAAACGAAAATAACGATATTTCAGGTTACAATTTGTTTATTTTGGTTCACAAGCTGCTGGCTGCTAAATTTGTTCTTATTCGATCGTCTTTGGACCGTCTTCAATTCGGTTTGTTGCTAAAGCTCAAAAACTAGCTCTGAAATTAAAATCTCCATGGTTTTCTGCGAGTTTATCAGTATTTCTTCAATGGTATGGAATGATCATCGTTGAAAATTACATTTTTTGAGCTTTTATCAAACTTTATTCACTTCTCCAAATTTAACGTAATTGACCCTCAACTAAGATTACTTTAAGTAAATTCAATGCTTTTTTTGTTATTAGGAAACTTGTTTGATCAAATTTGATTGAGTTTTGACTGAGTTAGAAGAATTTTTCGAAAATGTGAAAAATTGCACCGGGCATGCAAGGGTTAACTTTGACAGGTATGTGAATCATGCAAAAGTTGCGTTTAAGGACACGTTAACATTGCCTAGTGTTGTAAGAGCAAAATATTTTGATTAGTATTTTTTATCACGAATTTTTAGGTGATCAATTTCACCCCACTGATCAATTTCACCCCATTCCACGGTATATGGAACTTTTGCTGGGCTCCTGCCACGGAGCTTTATTTTTAAATAAAGCCCCGACATGTTGCCTATTATCGAACGTGTAGAGTTTAGATAGGGCTGCCATATCCTTGGTTGAAGCAATCGGAATATATATAGTAGGGTGGGGAATCGATATATGGAAAAAACGAAATTTGATAGCAGAAAGCCAGAACCAAGTTTTTTTTTGTTCTGTTTGGGGCCCCAAACAATCCTGAATTTATTGCAAGTCGATTGGTTTTGTCTCCGCTTGGCGCATTGCATTTCAAATTTATATGGAGATTTGTATGAAAAAACCAACTTTTTTGCATTTTCCATTCTAAAGGGCTCAAAATGGCCCAAACCACAGCTTTTATGACTTCAAATGGTAGGTTTTTTGATGCCTAACAACTTGGCCGAAGACACTAAAGAGCTAGGGTGAGCCAAAAAAATACTAGAGCTGTTCAAAGTTGAGTATGTCGAAATTTATGTTGCAAACCATTTTTTCTGCCAACACTGCCAGTGTACCGGCGTCAGTCAGATTTCCATAAGAAGTTACCACTGAAACACGTTGTAGATTATATCTACGCCTAGAATATTGACCTAAATTTGTTTACTTGATCCAGCTGAGTGTATAAACTCGTTACGACAGGTTACTTTTGATGGGAATCCTACTGACGCCGATAAATTGATAATGTTGGCAGAAAAGAAGATTTTCTGCATTTAAATCGACATACTCAACTTTGAACAGCTATAGCTCATCTTAGGGACATCCTAGCTCTTTCGTGTCTTCTACAAAGTTGTTAGGCACCTAAAATACTATACTTTAACATAATGTAGTGCATTATTAGAGCATTATTGAGCTCTCTAAAAAGGTAAATGCAAAAAAGTAGGTTTTCCCATATAAATTTTCATACAAATTTGAAATGCAATGCGCCAAGCGGAGACAAGACCAATCGACTTCAGGTAAGTTTAGAGTTGTTTGGGATCCCAAAAGGAACCAAAAAAACTCGGTTCTGGAAAATCGATCATTTTTCCCCACCCTTATATATAGTTTGCTTGTCTTTCAGTCACGCGCACGAAAAACGAAAGTTACTCAAATTGCCTCTTTCCCGAGCAAACTCTGAAGCTGAGGTACACTAAAGTTGGTTATTTTTTTGTGGGTAGCAACGCAAACACTCCTGTTCTGACTACAAGTTACCTTTGCTTTTAGTCCTCCACTCACCTCCTCTCGCCTGGTATGAAGCCAGTCGTAAGGAAATCAAAGCTAACTGCGTCTTAACTAATATTAGTGGTAAATTGGTAAATTAGCACATAGCACATAGCACATTAGCACATAAAAGTGGTAAAGTGGTAAATTAGCACATGGCTATAGGTTCTGATGCAGGTGCATCGACAAAAACCGCCAAAAACGTAATAAAGGGCGGATGGCAATTTTAGGATGTGAGAAAGACATAGTATCAAAGATATCAAGCATGTAAATGAAATCTAAAGTTAGCCAAAACCACTGCCGGTTAATTATGAACGTTATTTTATAGTTACATGTCCAATAAGTTCTGTAATGTCCTGGCATTACCATCAAAATTAGGTTGTCAAGTGATGGAATAAGGCAGTACCTGTTGTAGTTCATTGAGGATAGACTATGATGAAGTCAAGAAAATAATGGGGATTATAAACCTTTTTGCTCGAGAAAATAAGCAGTTTGGTTTTTTTTAAAGTGTGTAGCAATTTTTATATGCATTGAAATTGTAATTTTTCAATAGTACAGTTATTCGATAGTAAAAAGTTGACAGGAGACGTTAATAACCAACATCTCTAAAATATTGAAGAAAACCGGCTGTAATTCGCCAAAGCCATTTTATGCAAAACATCATATCGAGTTTCAAGTTTAGCTTTTAGCGCGTGACAAGCCGCACTTCAAATCTATTCAACTTTCTCCCTATTACTCAAAGCTCTAACAAAATTTACAAAAATGTTCCCAAAAAGTTGTACTCAAAGATAAAGCAACATAATTTTTTTTCGATATTTTTAAAAATAGAAAAGACATTTAACCTACACAAGACATGTTTATTATATTGTACCCCAAAATAATTCTTTAAGTATAATATGACGATCAAGATGTGCGGAGAAAGGGATAACTATTTAACTGATACGTGAAAATTTTAGCTGTTTCAAAAAAACTTAGAGTATAAGATAAACCCATCCCCGACGACATTCAAACTTTGATTCAAGTTCAACAAATATACTTGAAAATTTTCAGTAAGGTACAGATTGATCTTTAATTTGCAATACAGTTTGTGTTAATTATGTTTATGGTTGATGAGTAATAAGAGTTTGAAGTTCATTTTTTGAGGTAAAAACTGATTTCACTCCGCCGGGATCGGGTTGAGCTATTGGCCATTATATTTGAACATTATGTGAAATCTGATCAACAGTTTTGATTTAGGATATTTTGATATATCGACATAAAATTTTCAAAGTTTTAAAAATTAAACATAGGTTTATCTACTATCCTGCATATGAAGACGAAAACAAAGAAGTAGACAAAGGTGGTGGTGATGGGATGAGGATTGTTATGTTGTTACGCAACACTATAAAAGGTTTCTGTGATGGAACGCAGATGACAGATGTTTCATGCGCGTCATTTATCATGTGTGAAGTTATATCGGAGTATTAGAGAGGGATTTGGACTACCCATCAAAGATTAAAAAAGGACAGTACTTCGTTATTCCAAGCTTTGCTATTGTTAACAACAAATTGCAGAGACAAACTCTTGCATGTGTGAATATTTTTTTGAGCAATCCAGTATTTTTGCATGAGCAATGGTTTTTGTAAATTGTTTTTTTTTTTTCAATCACATTCATTTTTAGTTATTTTGTAAGTTTAGTTTGAATATAACATATGTAACATTAAACAATTGAGAAAATGAACTATTATTCAAGTTATAAAATTTAAAAAAAAATTCAATCGGTAGAAATCAATTTTTCTAAAATAATCAAATAATGGAGAAAAAGTCTTTAGATATTGGAGAAAACAGCTGCAGATTCGTTTTCGAGTAAGCAATCAATCCACGATCTACTGAACGAAGGATTTATCGCAGTTTAGATAATTAATTAAGTTTTAAACCAGCGCTGGCCATCTGCATTGTCGATAGTGTCTTAGTTACATATTGAATTGTCGATAGTGTCTTAGTTACATATTGAACTTCAACTCGATATTTCAATGAAAATATTTCATTTTAGATTACATACCAACTTTTAATAGTTCAAAATGCATTTGAAAGTGGCTAGCCACTACGGGCCAACTAGTCTAGTAAGAATACACAGAAGTACACCGCAGCGCGCACTGCTGAGTTAAATTCGAAAGCATTCGAGGAGTAAACATGCTTGTCAGACGCCTGGATTTATTTGTTTTCGTTTTCGAGATACAAAACAATCAACGCAATCTACTTTCCTACCTAGATGCTTTTCTCATTTTAAATATGCTTAAGAGACACACAGTAAAAGCACTGTAATGAGGTCTGCTGTGTAGTTATTGCAGTTATTGAGCGTAATGTCCTTTCGTGTGAGAAAACTCACACCAGTTTATTATCTCTTTGAAGAGATATTTCAAAGTTCACCGTGATGTCAAATACAAACGATTCGCTGCTCTCTTAAAGCAATCACGACGCTTTGCTCACCAGTGTGAGAGCAGTTGTTTTCGCAGTGAAAGATATTTTCCTACACGTTAGAGCAGCGGTTCTCAACCTGGGGTACGCGTACCTCCAGGGGTACTCGAATGCCTTCAGTGGGTACGCGATAGAAAAATCAGTAATGGCTGACAAAGCATTTTTTCTTTGTAATACTTCATTTGTTGTTTAATCGTGCTCTTAAAACATGACTGTAGAAATCGAACAAACAATAGTTCAATTTGAAACCTGAAATAGAAAACCACAACATGACCTACCCCTACCCTCTCGCACTCTGCGAAAACATTCCAAGCCAGGGGGTACCATCGACATGAAAAATGTCGCCAAGGGGTACGCGGACAAAAAAAGGTTGAGAACCGCTGCGCTAGAGAAACGACAAGTCTGTTCAATTGCTTTAATCACCGTTTTTTAAAGCTTATGAAACATATTTGGGATACGTTAATTAACGATTTTTATCAAATTGCAACTGTGGTCAAAATCCGTTACAGATATCCAGTAGGTTGGGGCAAAAAATAAAGTTTGTGTTCTTTATGGATCCTATAATAACTGTGCAAACTTTCAGATCGATTGATGAAACACTATTTTTTCACCAGAATTTTTAACTTTCCATTGGATGTTAAATCCACTTTTCAAAACTTGTTCCTTAGAGATGTCCAGATGACTCTTAAAGCTTTATTAATACTTAGGTACTTGATATTTGAAAGATGTTTTTTCTGGAAAGAACTTTCCCGCAGACTGTAGTGCGCTACGATGTGTGTAGAAAAAGTTTTTTACCTCTATGCATTTAAATAAAAATTATCAAAACGTAGCTGATAAACTGGCAGTCAGGCTCAATTTCGATGTTCATTTTGGGTGTTCTCGCAACACTGCAACACCATCTCAGCCGCCACTGTGCTGTCAGTCCGGTTTACAAAACAAATACATGGAAGTCATTCCGGCAGTCCATGATGTGTGAACACGCAGTTTGTATTTGTATTTGAATAATCCATCTGACAATAAATAGTCTTAATGAATAAATAAACTAGCTAATCACATTTCTAAGTCTATTTACAAAATATCGGGTTGGTTCGTCAAATTCAAAGTGCTCTTCAACATCAGTAAAGCTACGAACACACGCTGTGAACGGTTCATTATTTCCAAACAAGGTACGGTGATAAATTGGTTGCAATAACGTCGTGTTTCGAAGAGATCTGTTTGGGATACGAAAGTTCAACACTTGGAGTAGTCCAGGAGTATCAATTTCGCCATTTAAGAGCTTAGCGATAAACAATGATTGCTGTAACTTCCTTCGACGTTCAAGAGTATCTAATCCCAGTAGCCGGCACCTATTATAATATGAAGGTAAACTGTCGGGGTTACGCCAGGGTAAGTTCCTTAGGGCCAAGCGAATAAACCGTTTTTGAACCCGTTCAATCCTAAGTCTCCAAGTAATCTGGTAAGGATGCCATATGATGACTGCATATTCTAAAATTGGACGTACAAGTGCGCAGTACAAAGACTTCCAACAATGTGGGTCAGAATAGTCCTTAGCAACCTTGGATACAAAACCTAGTTGTCGTGTAGCTTTCGATATCAATCCAGAACGGTGCAAATCAAAGGTCATTTTTGAGTCCAAAAAAATTCCCAAATCAGTCACTTTACTAACTCTAGTAAGTAATTTGCCGTCAATATGGTAATCGAACACTGTTGGTTGTAACTTACGATGAAATAAGATAACCTGGCATTTTTCAACACTAATAATCAGTTTGTTTCTGTGGCACCAGTCAGCAAACAAACTTTAACAGGTTTGTAAATGCCAACAATCCTCCTGCGTTTGTACTACAGCATACAACTTTAGGTCGTCAGCATACACTAGTTTCAGACAACGTTTGTCCAGTATCAAAGCAGCGTCATTGAAATACAAAATAAATGAAAGCCGTCCGAGATTGCTTCCTTGTGGGACACCAGACTTATTTGAAAAAGGCCGTGATACACAACCATCAATCATCACTCGAAGTTCAGGATCAGTTAGATAGGATTCCAACCAGGTCACCAGTTGAGTAGAAATCCCAAGCCGAGACAATTTGTGTAACAATATTTGATGGTCAATTTTTTCGAATGCTGCCTTCAAGTCAGTATAAATCGTATCTACCTGAACTTTATTCTCCATGCTCGTTATACACTCCGAGGTAAATTTCATTAAGTTTGTTGTTACCGACCGCCCAGGTATAAAGCCGTGTTGGTCAACAGAAATGTAGTTTTTCGTGACATCGAGAATAATTTTACTCACTATTATTTCGAACAATTTTGATGTGGCTGAGAGGCTCGTAATTCCTCGGTAATTGATCACATTATAACGATCACCTCGCTTAAAAACAGGATACATAAAATACTGCTTCCAAATGCGAAGAAATTTCATTTGCTGAAATGAGCGGTTGAAAATGTCGCTTAGAGGTTGAGCTACAGCAGCAATACAACGACATATCACAACTGCAGGTAGACCATCAGGACCAGGAGCAAACGATCGTTTCAACTTTTTCGCAGCTGACAATACCATATCTACGTTTACAGTACAAGCACGCAGTTCAACCAAGTCAGCGGGAACATCACGGATGGCATCATTTATCTCTGTTCTAGATGAGAAATTCGTTGAGAACACCGAAGAAAAATGCTCGGCAAACAGCTGGCAAGAATCAACAATAGCGTCAGATGTAGTCTTATTCAGATAGACATTTTTTGGTATCGCAGAACTTTTTCGCTTAGAATCGATGAAACGCCAGAAACTACGTGGATTTCTTGTTAAACTCATTTGTACCCGTAATACGTACGATTTGTAGAGAAAGGAATTCAAAAACCTATATGCCTTACTAGCTTGCTGAAACCTAGTTTGGTTACCAGAAGTTCTACGTCGTCGTAGGTTCCGTTGACAAGCGTTGCGCACACGTTTCAATTCTCGTAAGCGATAAGTGCTTCAGGCGGGTGAAACAGGTGGTCGAATCCGCGGAACATTCGCAACTAGCCAATTGTTCAAAATAGAACAAAACGTTTCTGCCATTTCATCAACATCGTTCGTAAAAATCGTACTCCAGTCAACCGTAGTCAAATACTGCGAAAGGGCCTCGAAATCGATCTTACGAAAGTTCAAAGGCCGTTCATTTCGCCTATCAGCTGATCCTTCACACACAACTTGCACGGGAAGAGATATTTCAAGCGGGGGTGGTGCGAGTCAACGGGTAGAAACGGAGTCGAGCAGATATACACAGCAGCCTCAAAATTTGGCGAACAAAAAACTAAGTCAAGAATCCGATTGAGAGCGTTGCAAATAAGGTTCCTTTGGTGAAGGCACAAATAATTCATACAGTCCAAAAGAGTGCTGCTAGCCGCCGGTAGCTGAGAAGAATCGCATACAATACTATTATCTATCGAGTTCCATCGCATACGTGCTTGGTTAAAATCTCCGGACACCAAGCCAGCGTCGTTGGGAAGACATTTCTCGCTCAGCTCATTCAGTGACAAAATATGATCGTTGATTACTCTCACGTCGTAGCTTTTGTCCGGTGGGATGTAGATAGCACACATATATTTTTTTTCCCTTCAATAGTCGCAGAAATACATATTTGTTCCAGGCTTTGGCCATACGATAATTGCACCACACGGCTGGCATATCGTTGCGAAACAGCGATCAAAACGCCACCAAAACGAACTTTGTTGCTGTTATCTGGACTCCGATCACAACGAAATACATTGAAATCAGCACCAAATAGTTGCTGCGAGGTAATACAGTTGTCAAGTCCTGTCTCGGTCATGATGATCACGTCATAGTTGCAGTCGGTTACTGCTAGTAGCTGGTCGTAGTCCTCAAGCCACGTACGTTTTGGTAGAAGGTCCAGATGTACTCGTCCGCACAATTGCCGTTGCGCTGCAAGGTACAGTCATTGAGAGCGGGGGGGGGGACTCAAAATTGGTAAAATACTCGCCTTTGGCAGGAACCAGTTGGTTCCTGCCGTCCATATTACATCGCATTTCAATTAAATCGTCGTTGTTGAGGTATACGGCAGGGGTTCCAGTACAGATAACTCCCTGGTCGCAATGTAAAGCGGCCGTGTCAGGTTTTTTGGCTGTTCCAAAAATTCGTGTTAGCGTGTGACAGAAAAGGGTAACATCACATTACACACAAGCAATGATAAAAAATAATGATAAAAATAATGATAACACCCGGGCATATCTCACAATAGATCAACGATTCTGGTCGCAGTGAGGAAGAAAAACAAGATAGTTAACTAAACTTACTCAGTTTTTTTTTATCAAAACGTTCATTTGACATTTGTTTATTTGGCACTATACATGTTTAAAGGAGCCAACTGGAGGAAGCTAAACTTACTTAGTTGGCTTGCATCCTCAGTGTGATTCGGATCTCTTTCTCTTGGTACGTTTAGCATTCATAATCTGGAAGCATTAACGTATAAAGCGCAGTATGCAGTTCAAAAAGGAATTCATTTTCCTATCTCAATCTCATGTGAAATTCAGGCACTGAATCAGGCAATGAAATTTCTTCTGGTAGCTAGTACGCAGCTAAAAAGAAATCATAAACCGAAATGGAAAACTAAGTTCACTTGCTGTGAACACTGCTGTGAAGCAAAACGTCACTTTTTCTTGCACGGAATAGTTAGCACTGACATTATTTAGGTACTGCAAGTGTCAGGCAGTTGGTTGGTCGTCTCACACCCAGCGATGCCAGATTGGAAGACATTAGCCTACATTCAAAATATTTTTCACGTTATAGTTATCGGAAAAATTACGTGAATATTTTCCACTATCGTTTTCTAGTAGATTCTACGTGATTTCTACGATACAATTTGAGTTCATAAAATCAAAAGAAATAATTATCGGTTTCCGTTAGACTCTACTAGAAATTTGGGAAATAAATATTGAAATTCAGTTCGCGCCCAAATTTGAGTTCATCATGACCTGGTGAGATAAGTTATCCTTTGAAACTTTCAGTAGATGCATGCATTTCATATGAGTTTCACGTAGAACTCATCTACTGGTAAACAACGAATTTGCATACCCGATTTATTTAGCAACATATTTTGACAATTTCTAAAACCCGTTTCCTAGCTCATAAAAATTAGAGAAATAAATGAAAATTGTACATTTCGTTAAACGTGATTGCTAACAGATATCACTCAGGTATGCAAGTTTGTGAATGAATAAAACAACAACAAAAACTGATAAATATTACGACATTCCCGGGGATTGTTATTATCCGCTGCAGCTGTTTTCGTTCAGGTAACTCTTCCACCTTTGAACTGAAGCTGTGTGAAACCTTTAAGCTCAAGTCTCGAGTTTATTAGGATTTTTCGAAAATTCACTTATTTGCAAGCCATCCAGAAATTCTGTTCTATGTTCAGAATCAGACAACAGCTTCGCCATTTTGATTTCTGGTTCATGTCGCACAGAGAATTCACGCGATACATCCTGTTTGACGTTGTCAAGTTCACGTAGATGGTACGTGATTAACCATGGTATGCATGAGATTTTCACGTAGATGTTATGTTAGTCACATAAATCATGCAAAATGACAGGAAATGAACAAGTATAGGAACTTTCACGTAACAGTAACGTGAAAAATATTTTGAGTGTACGATGAAGACATCCATTTTTGTGACGACAACGTGAAGACATTGGAGAAAACATGTGAAGACATTGAAAAATATGTGAACGACCCGAATTTTGCATTAGTGCATTAGTGGTGACCTGTATTTTTTTTTTTTTTGCTCGGCAGTTTTCGATTTGCCGGAAAGTTTTTTCAGCCTTCGGGCTTCAGGTAGGAAGACATTTTTTCGCGGACCAGACTTTAGAAAAAATTACCTGGCATCCCTGCTCTCACACCAGATCGCGGTAAACATGTAAGTTCGAGTGTTCTAGGAAAAAGGAAAAATCATGTGCTCACTCACGCCAGATATCGTTACTGTGAAGCATTCTCAGCTGTCAAAATTCCGTTTGGTTTGGCAAAATTTCGTGAACCTCTTTTCTTTTCAACTGCGTACCACGCTTAAACTGTGAAAGCTTATGTCTTAATAATCGCAACATGGAGTTTTGAAGTTTTTAAAAGTTTTTCTCGTTTTTCAACATATCCGGTAGCGCATCGTCTTGCTATTTCCCAAACTCGCTGTTTACTCTATTATTTACAAGAGAGGACTGAGTTCTGGTGGAGTGGTGTGTGATGCTCGTTCAAACAGTTGATTATGATGCGCTGATGTGCTACATGCTTTTCACGAAGAACTACTATTGGCAGGACAGATGCGGCTACTTCCTCAAACAATGCAATGTTTGATTACAAACGGGGTTTTCGGCAAACCGCCTTTAAACAATGGTTATAAAGGGTTTGTAATGACGATTTTTTTTCTTGCTTGCTGCTCCCCAGAATAAAACCATATACTGTAGTTAGGACAGTACAAAAATATTTGTTTCGTCGGTAAATCTATCTATTCATCTATCTTCTATCTATTTATATAAAAAAACAGTTTTGTATAAATGTTTATATGTATGTGCCAGGATAAATCTTGAATGCTTTAACCAATTTTCAGCAAACTTGGCATACGTGTTCTTTGTACAAAGGAAATAGTCATAGAAATGTTGAAAAGGCGAAAGGGCAAACCCTTAAAAAGAAGGAGGTCAAAAGTCAAGAATTTTCATGCATTATGGGTACTTTTTGAATGAGTTAGATGATTTTCTGGCCATCGGTTCTGCATGAAGGCTGAAAGTTGATGTCCAGAAACCAAAACATGATGTTCGACGCCATTTTTAAATCCATGATGGTATCTTCCAGTATAAAACTGTGGAAAACGTTCACAAAACCCCTCAACGTTTGTATTTCCGGAACAAAGATGGCACTTATGAACCAGATATCGGTGTCATACGGCATTTTGAAACTGGAGATTGATTGATTTTTACGAGGCCTTACGAAAAAAACATTCTTCTTACAATCCAATGAAAATTGTAGACTCAGTAAAGCTATGAAATCTCGATTCTCGAGTTCAATTAGTCAACCATCAGTTACATAATAATGAGAGCCGATATTGCCTCCCGAATGAAATCGAGTACTCAGCTAGTAATAAATAAAAACCTTAATCAAAAGACCATAAGTTGAACTGATTTCAAACTGGAATTATCTGGTGGTACCCCGTGAAATTCGTGTGAAATCTGAAACCGAAATACTGCTAAGTCTTAACTTTCTCGATCGTTCAAAAGTTGATTATCAAAGCAGCGCAATACCGAAGATTGTATACGTTGTTTTTAATATGTTCTGGAATAGTAAGTTCTCGGAGAAGTATATCTGCGATTTCAGCATAATTTTATTCGTGTCAGTAGACGGTAGTCGTAGGATCGTAGAGCTAGCGCCGCAGTTATCCTGTACACTAAACAGTTGGCTGCGAAGTATGTGTATAAATAAATCAAAAGGTCGATTTCCGAATCGTAGCACCAAGGCTTTTCTTTGCTTTTAAAATGCATGAGAAAAAGGCATATCGTCAGTAGAAGGCGTGGAATTCCTTGTAGTCCAATTTCTGACAAGTTTTTGACATAAATCAAGATTCAAGATCCCAAGTGGCTGCCTTGAGGTATTCAAACGGCGGTATTGAAGCGATTACTACAAAAATCAGTGGCACCTACGAATCGGGTTTTCGATAAAAGCTAATTACGTATAAAATAATATGCTGGACCCCGAAGACCATAGCACTCAAGCTTACGTAACAGAACTTTATGGCCAATCATATCGTACGCCTCTTTAAAATCCAGCTAAAGAACGTCCAAGCACGTCATGAGTCCACCGCACTCTGAATATTTTCAACTAATTCATAAATCACCATCCTAAAGTGAGGGAATATCCTTCGCAATCACGAGAAAATCAGAAAAATTGCCTGATTAGAGATATTTTGATCCCTTACCAAGACGATAATTTCTTACTCAGGGAGCTGCATAGCCGCAAGATTACAGAGTTCGCTCTATCAAACCGATGTCAAAAAGGACATGGTTTTATCCTCAAGTTCCCCTACAACTTACTTTTCCTTTAAATTGAATTCCCTCGGTGTAATTTTCTCTTAACAAAAAAGTGCCTTCTGTAAAGAAAACTAACCAAAAGAACGCCCAACGAAACTTCTCCTGGAAATTATGATTGATGATATTTGGCAGAAGAAACGAGGTTCGGTATAGTAAAGCAATAAGCTTGTAAAGGAAAGGGTAAAGTCATATTACACACAAGCACGGATATATAATAAGCATGTCACTTCTGAAAAGCGGTATTGCTAATAATAGAAGTACGGAATACAGCATATCTTACAAAAGATCAATGTCCATACAAGAAAATTCTTGGTGAGAAGCAGGTCACAGAAAATCGAGTTGTTTACACATACACATATAAAATCAAAAAATGCAAGCACAAAATCGAAATAAACGTTCATGACGTTTATTGAACGAAATGTTCATGTAATATACCTGCACAATCAAAATAGCACGCGATACCGTCAGTAAACTGGCAACTTAACGGTACACTACTACTTCTACTTTGCCTTTGAGGTTAACAGCTGTAAACCATTGAACCTTATCGTGCTTGTAGGATGTTGATTATACTGGGACAAAAAAGTGATACTGTTTTTTTCTCGCTCCAATACACTTTTCTTGATCGCTACGGGTCATATACCAACTGTATGAATTTTCAGATCAATTAGTGGAACTATATTTTTGCACCCGATTTTACAAAAGTTCTCCCTCATTAGTATTGTGAAAAAAGTAGGAGGGTGGTATTCAAGACACGACCGCATGACGTTGGACTACGGTATTCTTATATTCCATTAAAACAAATAATAGAGAGAATTGCAACTCTAGTATTTGCTGCAATTTTATCTAACAGTGCATTTCTGGATGCTGAGACGTTAAAACGTTATAAATAATAATATATACTAAAAGAATGGATATCTTTTATTTAATCGCTGTCATTTCATACATATTCGAATCAACCCTTTGTTTGCTGCACTACCAAGACAATCATTTAATTGAGCGAATTGGTAAAATTTTCCTATCTAAGCAAAAAGCAAACTTTACGAAACTATCTGAAATTGGAGCCCAGAACGATTCAACCGAAAATTTTAAATTTGAAAATTGTTTGACATTTAATCGATAAAACTCATGCTAGGTTCCAGCCCAGCATATAACTTCATGTATTTGAAAAAAAAAGCATATAACTTCATGTATTTGAAAAAAAAAGAGCTCAATCACACGTTTTTCGGTACTTGTTATCAAGGTTTGGGCGAGTGACAGGAAAATATCTTAACTTCTTCAGTTGTGATTTAGAGCATTTCTAATTGTTTTGTTATTTTTCACGATAGCGACAAGTTTGTTTCTTTCTCTGTGTGCGAGAAACAAAATCATAACCGCGCACCGAGAAACAAAAACGAAAATTTAATGAATGCTCATTGAGAAAACTTGCAACTCTTTTTACCAATAACTTATGATACTCAAAAGAACCCGTTTTGATCTAAATCAAATTTCTAGTAAATAAGTGTTGATCGTTCATAGATAGTAATTTTTCCTCGATGAATAAAGACTGGCTGAAGAAGTTAAAATCGCTGCTGTAAAATCAAATTCACAACGGTGTTCGTTAAGACGTTTTAATATTTTCAATGACAATAATAATCTTCGATAAACACCCGCTATAGTTATTCACACACATGCTATAACTATCTAAACACGCGTTAAAACTATTCATACACACGCTGTAGCTATAGCTATCCATACACACGCTATTCCTTTCCATACATCCGATACAACTATCTATACACACGCATAAGCTATCCAACCATGTGCTATTACTATCCATACATACGCTATAACTAATCATTACACACGCAGCAGCTATCCACACACAAGCTATAACTATCCGTACACACGCTGAAGATATACACGCAATAGCCATAATATGCTACACATGCTAGTGTCTTACACACGCTATAGCTAGCCATACACACGCAACAGCGCCATCCCTATCATCGCAAATGTCATAGCAATACAGATGCACATACGCTATATGTGCACACTGCACACACACCCAACGTTTTCACCCAACGATATCTGAATTGGATTACCGCTGGTGGGGTCCAACTCAGATCGAAGGAGCACCGAACTGAATGAAGAAATGCAGCTTCCCACTACCTCCGCCGCTGCTGCCTGATACCACCGCTCTGGTTCTGCTGCAGCTCAGTTTGGCCGCTGGAATCAGCCACCGCTGCTGATTATACAAGACCGGCCTGGTGGCCTTTCACTTGTTAACTGATGACTGCTATGAGACGACACAGGCTATGATATAGCCCAAAGCAAAAATCCATCCGCGAGCAAACAAGAAGCGAGCTTGTGATTGGTTGAATGTGCACGACTTTTAACACAACTTTTAACTAGTTTAGTATCGAAAACATATTTAAATTATTATATGACAATCAACAGTAATAAACAGACCTCCAACTATCAACCAAGAAGGGATGACGTGTCTCGGTCAACATGGCGACCAAAACTGTCATCAATATTAAGTATCTTGTCTTAAGCAAGGAGACAAACGGTTTACTGCTATAGCTAGTGCGACACCACTTCGAATCAATAAGACCACATCAGCATGTCGGCATAATACACCGGAACATACCATCTACCAATGAAGACATATCCAGATACACCTCCTGTTGGCAAGGGGCCGTCCGGAGAAAACCACTAGGCATAGGCACCATAGCAGTTTTTTCATTTTGATTGTTTTGAAATCTGGCGCTTTCAAGGTGGGGCAGGATGTTCGGAAGTGCAACCGAACAAGTGAAGGACTGACTGTGCACACCATCGACGATCGATGGTCAAGCGACGCCAGTTTGCGCGCGTGCTGGACTACAATGAGCTTTTATTAAAGACAATGAGGATATTGTTTGGATAAGCCTATATAAGGTGGCATATCTAACGCCAACGTCAGTCGCCGTTAACCACTTGTCCATCTTTGCAAATAGTTATTTGTACTTAGGCTTAAAATGTAATATACTAGTGCATAGGAAATTATGATCGGTGTCGCTGTTTACTTAAACCCGAAATCCCACCGGCATGAATGTCAGCTGGGAATATAACACGAAGATTGGACGCGGGTACAGGATACCTGGGCCTGCAGCGTCATTAGTAGAAGGTGCAAGGATTCTCTCTCTGCCAGGATGTCTGCGCAGTGATACTCCATTCCATACAGTCCACTCGTTCTCCGCTAGCTATCGAACATTGGAACCAGCTTATGTAGGTGAAATGACGACTGACCTTCCGATTCCGCCTGTGGTGGGTTGTTGTTTGGCTGGTGAGTTGTAGGTCCAATTTCTTTCCGAGCTGGGCAATGTGGGTGCCAGAACAAATACACCTTGATACCACTTAAACAACGGCTTTTTATTGATGACACTACACGTACTACTATATTAACTTTATTCTTAGACTAGCGTACAATTATTCGATAAGTTGATTTAGGTTGATTGTTGG
Organism: Wyeomyia smithii; assembly: GCF_029784165.1. Taxonomy (NCBI): domain Eukaryota; kingdom Metazoa; phylum Arthropoda; class Insecta; order Diptera; family Culicidae; genus Wyeomyia; species Wyeomyia smithii. Next base: position 44,066,903 of record NC_073694.1, read on the forward strand.
GTTCCCCCTTGGGACACCCGAATGCGGCCGTGATCGGTTGGAGAATGTCATAGCAATACAGATGCACATACGCTATATGTGCACACTGCACACACACCCAACGTTTTCACCCAACGATATCTGAATTGGATTACCGCTGGTGGGGTCCAACTCAGATCGAAGGAGCACCGAACTGAATGAAGAAATGCAGCTTCCCACTACCTCCGCCGCTGCTGCCTGATACCACCGCTCTGGTTCTGCTGCAGCTCAGTTTGGCCGCTGGAATCAGCCACCGCTGCTGATTATACAAGACCGGCCTGGTGGCCTTTCACTTGTTAACTGATGACTGCTATGAGACGACACAGGCTATTATATAGCCCAAAGCAAAAATCCATCCGCGAGCAAACAAGAAGCGAGCTTGTGATTGGTTGAATGTGCATGACTTTTAACACAACTTTTAACTAGTTTAGTATCGAAAACATATTTAAATTATTATATGACAATCTTGCGCAATATTTCCCCTATCAATCAAGCCATTGGTGTTTAGAATCTGTTCAGTGGTAATGATAAAAAAAGCATTTTAAAACGGTGTTGAAACACCTGTTGCAGCTACCGAAAGCGAGCTCGTTATTGGTTGAAAGCTGTGAGACTGTTTACAAAGTCAGATCGGTTGTATCCGTTAGTGTCGACTGTGCTTGTGAAGAGAGGTGGTGATTGGTTGCTCGGTATGATTTAGACAATCGATGTGATTTACCAATTTTTCAATAGTGTATCTCGAACAATAGGTTATTTTTGTTACATTAATTCAACCGTAAAAGAATTTCTGATCGGTTGATGCCAAAACCTCGAAATTCTGAAAAGAAATGACTGATATATAAGCGCTCAAAACCTGACCACTTTTCCCTGGTTTTCCCCGGTTGAATTACTAGATTTTCAAATTCAGGTGCCTAACTTCGATATAGACGTTAGTCCAACGTCAAAAAAAAAAAAAACAGAAAACTAGCATAATATTGAAAAATCCATAATTTTAATCCTAAAAAGTTCAACCAACCGTCATTTTGGGTTTTACGCGTAAAATCAACCCTCCAATTGCAGATACTGCATCAGTGGAATGCAAGATTATGCATTCCTAGCTACGCGAAAGACGATGATTTCCGTGGTCACAGCTATTTTTTACTAGTAATTAGCAACGAACGGAAGACGTGATGAAATACATGAAAAATAGAGAGGTGAAGAGATCGAAGTTTTATACATTTTATGGATAAATTCAGACACTCGAAACAAGTGATTGTGACAAAATTTATTTATAATAGGGGAAAGTAGGTAAAGACGGACACCCTAAGGTTTAATCTAAATAATTACTTAGGTATTGCTATTTAGATCGCAGTAGTCATAAAAATTGAAACTTTAGGTCATTTGTTTTCATAATCATTTTTGGTATTAGTGAACTTCCTCCAAGTTTTATGTGTTTTGGGTTTTCAAAAATAAGACTACAAATTGCTGTTTTTTGACATGGTTGGGAAAGACGGACACTTGGGGTGGGTAAGATGGACACTACGTAGGTAAAGGTGGACACTCACAAAAAAGATGTAGTATGTAAAATATTCTTTCGTAGTACGTTAAGTATTATGTGTTAAGTGATGGCCATACATTACTCTACGTTATTAGATTCCATCTATACATCACGTGAACAGTTTGAGAGGATGGGTTTCAATGAAGGCGAAAATTCTCCGCCTATATGGCCTGTTTTAACTGCTAAGTGATTAATATCTGCTGGTTTCTCTCGCGGGTGTACTTTGTGAACATCTGTAGTACATAACAGATGCTACATGAGAAAATTCTTGGGAAATCCGTGTGTCCATCTTTCCCTACCTTAGTGTGTCCGTCTTGCCCGACCTGGTTGTAATTTTTTCAAACGATCGTAGCTCTTCATCGGAAGATCGAAAATCTGCTAGATTTTCACTAGAATACTGAGAAAAGACTAATTAATCACTTTACTATTGTGAACAAATGAAAACACGTAAGTTTCACAAGTTTTTCACTATTTTCCGTGGAATAAAAATTACATCAAATTGCGCGTTCACGAAAATATTCTTTGTTTTACTTACAAATTTGACAGTTTACTTGCTGAAAACCGATAATCCAACTCAAAAGCATTAGCACACTATAAAGAAGGTATTCGCATCACTCAACTATCATAATACATTCTAGTTTGTGAAATATTAAAAGTGTCCATCTTACCCGCAGTGTCCGTCTTTACCTACTTTCCCCTACATTACAAATTGAAAATTCAGTCGTCGAATTTTCGATTCTCTGTTTAGAGACTGATTGTATTACCAACATCGCAGTATTGGCTACCTAGTCTGTTAGTGAATTATAGAAGTTCAAGTATCAGCAACAGAATGTGACACCTGGGCTTTGCTTTCAACCTAATAACATCAATCTATTTTGACCATCAAAATAAATACAAACACATGCTCCAATGTTTGTAAAGAGCACGTCGCACATTGTAAGCGCGTCATATCACACCACGCAAATAAACACATTAAATCTACCCTGCGTAGATCGTATCGATGCTCGACATATTTGCTATAACGCCACGTTCACTTAACTAGCTACGTTATTCAATCGCACAATTAGCAGTTGCTTGTGAAATCAAACGTTGCAACAATTTAGCACAATCTATCCAAACAGACCCCTTCTCCCCTCTTCGTCACATACCACGCAACCAAACCCCATTCCTTTGTTCTTCCTGTCAGCAAAACAACAAGCAATTATTAATTTGAATGATTGGTCATAACTTTTCCCGACACGAACACCAGACACCAACATCCGCTGCCGGACGGCAAAGCACCTAATCAGCCCGGTAGAGAGTCAACCCACAGCACGCAATGTCAGAAACTTCGAACAAAGGGCAAGCAAGGCATGCTTGCTTATTTGCTGCTCCAAACCACCCACAAAGCCAACCGGGGCGCCATCCAAGTGGTCAAGCTCAACTTCATCATACTCCGTTTTGCTCAAACCGAAGGCTACTTTGCTGGTAGGTATTCGCACCGGCAAGGATGCCCACACGTGCCAATACCGCACTGCCTTTGCATTGAAAATTATTCATGAGAACCGTAAAAGCGATAAACTAATTATGTGTACACGGACTTATGCGAGTTCGGATCCTCTTGCGTCGCTCCCGGTACGAGGCAGCCACTGCGAACCACCCTAGAGCAAGTCATAAACGTCGCTTAGCGGCCAATATGTAAACGTAAGTTAGTGAGAGTTAGGGCGGTGAACGTCATTTGAACATAATGATTTGCTGTTTTAATTGTTTCATACGATTCGGAAGCTGATTGCGGCCGACATGGCATTTATTAACCGTTCGACGCGGTTTTTAACACCCAGTCTCGCATTTGTTGCTTCTAATATGAGGCATACAGTTGTGGGAGATTTTCGCGAAACTGAAAAAATGTTTCGGTGAATTTCGTTAAATTGAACTACTAATTACTGAATTTTGCGAAACTCCCATACAAGTTTTCTATGTAAATCATTGCATTGATTTAATAGCTTCCATCATGGCTTACAGCAAGTTTCTGAGAAGTCGATTTTACTCGGTAGTCAATTATAGCTTTTGTTCGTGCGGTAGCTTAAAAACTGGTTAGGTCCGAAAAATATTTGATATTGATTGAATTGAATATTGCGAAATACGTTAAGAATAATAATAATTACACAGGAATTCACTTTTTTCTGTTATTATTTTTCCGTCGTACTGATGATATTCATTATTTGTGGGAATCGGTTTATAATCATCTGATGTTTTTTAAATGATAAAATAACAGACTTTGTTCGTGAAATCTAAAAATTAAAACCATTTCGAAAATATTCATTTTTTTACTATATTTTTCAGTCACATTCATTTTTTGTATTCCCCATAGCACCAAGGCTTTGCTTTGCTTAGATTGATTTCGACGGCGTTGGTGACATTTGAACAGAACTAATTGGTCAAAATTTATAGTTGATTTAACCTATAAAATAATATACTATGAACTGAACTTTGTTCGTTGTATTTTGAAGGTGGTTACACTATATATTACTCTCTTGAATGGAAAATGCAAAAAAGCAGGTTGTTAAGGTTTGTTTAGAACACCCACACGCACACTTCTTTATGAATTGGGTAATATTTATAGAAAGGTTTCGGTAGGATGAGATCAGTTTCAAAATATTGTCGAAGTGAAACAATTCCCCGGAAGAAAGGTCAAAAGTTAATTAATTACAAGTTACTTACCGGTGTGATTACTTACCCGAAAAAGTGCCCCTTTTGGACTCCTGGTTCAAAGTTGCTGGCTACTGGTTGCTGTTGGGTGGTGTTCTGCTGTTTGCTGCTTGCTCTGCTTCTTGGTACAGTGATCGAAGGAGTCTCGATCTTATCACACAACCGTTGAGTAGTTTTGACAGGTATTACTGAGCTGTTGAACGTTGATCGCCACACAGGTTTTTCCGTACAAATTTTAAATGCAATGTGCCAAGCGGAAACAAAACCAATCGACTGCCGATGGATGTAAGATTCCACTTTTTCCATATAACGACGCCGTCTCTGTTGTGCAATTGGCGTCTCCATCGATTCAACAGTGATAGGAGGCACACGTTTAACGTTCGCGTTGAAGTGGGTGGGAGCTTTTGATGCGTTTTTGAAATTGTCTAGTGGCAGCGTTTTCTTCTTGCCCAGTATGAGAGCTGCGTGTAGCAAATTCTTGCACTACACTTTTCTTACTGTTTTGTGCTGTGACTCTGTTACTAGTAGAGAAACTAACACACTTGCTGCTTACACCACAGCTGAGCGAAACAAGAGTAGTGAATCACTCTAGAGAGAATACACAGAAGTACGCCGCTGAGATCAATTCGACTGAATTCGAAGAACAAACATGCCTGACGAGCGGCTGGATTTTGTTTTTTTTTCAGTTTCGAGATGCAAAGCAAAAAACGCAATATTTTCTATCTAGTTTTTTCTCTCGTTTGATATTTACTTAAGAGACACACAGTAAAAGCACTGCAGTGATCTCTGTTGTGTAGTTATTGAGCGTATTGCCTTTTCGTGTGAGAAGGATCACACCAGTTTATTATCGCTCTGGAGATATATTTAAGATTCCATAGCGGTGTTTTTTGCGAACTCCTCAGATACATACGATTCGCTGCTTTCCTCAAGCATATGTGTCGCTTTGCTTACTACACTTAGAAAAAATGTCACGATTACTTCAAGTGTTTTTGCACTTGACTCAATTCGTCACATCGAACTGCAAGTTGAAGTGATTTAGTGTTGATTTCTCGATGACTACCACTTTCCAATGAAATGATCTGAAGCGATTGCATTGATACAGTGACAGGGATCATCTGTAGGATTATCTTATTATTAAATTACAAATCTAAAATAAAATGAAAATGAAAAATCTTAAATAAAAACAAGTCTCTTGAATTCATTGTGAATTTATATAATTATCCAATTGACCGACATTCCGTATCTCAAACATAAGCATATCAACAGAGATGAACATAACAACAGAAAATAAAGTGATTTGCTGTTGATTTAATCGTTTTTTGCATTAATATATTTCGAAAAATTTCCATTCAACTCTGAAATGTTAGGCAAGTAGTGCGAGTTCAAAAGCAAATCACTTAACTTCGACGTGATTTTTATTTACAGTGTAGTGTGAGAATAGTTGTGAGCGCAGTGAAAGATAATCTCCTACACGATAGTGTTTCTCAAAGAAGAAAAGACAAGCTTGTTCATAGGAATGGTTATATAGTTTTAGTCTTTCATTTTTTCAGTTTGAACTTTTGGTTTTAGCGCTAAATCAGTTGTTTTAAAAGAGAGAAATACTACATGGTATACAGCCCTAGGGTTGCATGAAATGGTGACGTGGGACAAAACACTGTAATTACTCCCCCTCCTTTTTTCAGAAATTTACTTAATTACACTCGAAAGAACTTCTATTGCACTTGGTGATGTTGTGCCTAAAATATTTTTTTTTTGTGCAAACAACATTCAATAATTACAACGAAGTGAAAGTTTAAAAAGATTTATTTTTGTTTTTTTTGCTTCACAATCACAAGTTTGTATTATTTGCCAACAATCAAATTCACTGTATTACTGTTTGTAAAGAAGGAATGTCAACGAAGAAATTTTATGAAATAATTATTCAAATTTTATCAGGAAATGTACCACTTAAAAAAAAAAGACGAACAAACACCAACAAATATCCAGTGTGGTTTAATCCACAATTGAAGAACCTGAAAAATAGAAAACAAAAAGCACATAAAATATACAAAAAAGACAACAATAGCGAAAATCTTCAAAATTACCAAGGTATTTGCTGTCAACTTGACGCAGCCATTAAAATTGCACATTAAGAACATAATCGTAAAATCGAACATCAAATCAAGTCTTGTCCTAAAAACTTCTTCAATTACGTAAAAACCAAACTAAAAAGTAACAACTTTCCATCACGAATGCATCTTGACAACAATGTAGGACAAACTAGTAATGAAATATGTAGTCTTTCTGCCACTTTTTTTCAAGAAATATACCCCTCATATGAAGAAACAAATCGCGACCGCGAATACTTCTCGTATTTTTCTGAATTTTCAAATTCTTTATCTGTCAATCGAATATCTGAATTCGAAATCCAGAACGCACTTAAAAATTTAGACGCTTCGAAAGGTCCTGGACCTGACAGAATAGCTCCAATTTTACTCAAAAACTTGACAGAAGAACTATCTACACCATCTGGAATTTTTCCAGAACTCTGGAAAACTTCATATTTAATGCCAATTTTCAAATCTGGCGCTAAATTTGACATCAACAATTATCGTGGAATTGTCATTATTTCATGCAATATTTAATGAAAAACCTAAATTTATCCACCTAGCGGTCAGACCCAGCCTTTCTCATTCAAACTTTTATTTGTAAAAATAGATTTACATAAACGCTTCAATCCAATAAATGTATATTCACTCTTTAGGTTCTAAAATAATGATGTTGTAATCTATACATATAAAAATGTAGTCCGGTCTGTCAGTCTGTTTGTTCCATATAGGCTCGAAAACTACCGAACCGATCGACGTGAAAATTTGTATGTAGGGGTTTTTGGTCCCGATAAAGGTTCCTATGATAGTTTGAGACCCCTTTTTCTTCTGGAAAGGAGGGGCCCAATACAAATGGAACATACATTTCTGCACAACTCAAGAACAAACCAAGCAAATGAAACCGAATTTGGCATGTGGATGTTTCAAAGGGTAATAAATATGTTCATAATGGTTCGACGCCCCTCCCTCTTATGGAAGCACATGTGTCTGCACAAATTTCTGCACATCTCGCGAACTAATCAACTAAATGGAACCATATTTGGCAGGTGAATGTTTTTAGTGGTAACAAATGATACACAGCTGCTGAAATCGACCACAGACCCCATTTTGAATTCTAGGTTGGCGACTTCCGGTTCCTAGGAAACAGCGGAAAATGATCGAATTACACCCAATATGGGTGTTTCTTTAACCAGAATGACGCTCAGAGGCCAGAAATTATTTTAAATACCATTTTGAAATCCAAGATGGCGACTTCCGGTTCGTGAAAAACAGCCTAAAATAACCAAATACCATCCAATATGAGTATCTCTGGAACCAGAATGATGCAATGAGCTAACAATTGACCTCAGGCACCATTTTGAATCGCTAAATGGCAACTTATAGGAAACAGTCGAAAATGACCAAATAATACTCAATATGGATGTTTCCGTAATCGAGATGATGCATAGAAACCAAACATTGACCCTTGACACCATTTTGAATTTAAAGACGACCACTGTTAGTTTCTGAAAACAACCAAAATAACTGAATACCTCCCAATATGGGTGTTTCCGGTGTCAGATTGATGCCAGAAAATCTGCTGAAAATGACCGAATACCACCCAATATGAATATATTCAGAATTTGGGCGCCAAAAGCCAAAAGTCGAAGATTTTGTCATTTCGATAAAACCATTCATTTCAAACGATTTGTCTTTTGACTTTGATCATATCCTATGGCCGATTCGTCGTGCATTTGCAGACTTTAAACACATCGCAAGGAATCAATGAATTTGGAACGTTCAAATAGTACAAAACCACATTTAAATTATGTTTAGACCACATATGTCAATCAAAGCAGGTATAGTTTTAAATAGCCTTTGAATTTCTTTTCTTTCCATAACTTTTGAACCACATATCAAATTGTTATGAAGTTTGTTATGTGTAAATTTGAGAGATGACTTGTTCGTATGGCACTAGTTATGTTCAAATTAGTCATGTAATCTTTAAAATAATAGACTTTCGTTGTTTTATTAACAATTTAATACATAACGATGGCTTAAGTTCAATTATAATCAAATGAAATGGGAACGTATAGGGCAGCCAAACTCTGAAACCACGTGTTCAATCATAATGCATCAGTTAATCCTTAACTAGCCCGCTCATCTGATATTAATTAATCTTTAATTAATTAATTAATCTCTGAGAAACATGAGTGAGATTAAGTAGTCTTCGAAACACGTTTCTTGTTATAACTTTTGAACCACAAGTTCAATTATTATGAAATTCAAAAGTTGAAGGTATATCAGGTAGCACGTTCATTTGAAATCAATTTTGTTCAAATCGGTTGTGTAGTTTTTGAGATAATGATGTTTCATGATTTTTACATTTTGAACCATAACCTCTGAACTAAAAATCCGATTAGAATGAAATTTAATAGGGTCTTATGGAACAACGAGACCTTTCATTTGCAATTAATTTCATGAAAATCGGTCCAGCCATCTCTGAGAAAAGTGAGTGAGAATAAAAATCTGCATATACACACACATACACACACACATACATACAGAAAATGCTCAGCTCGTCGAGCTGAGTCGAGTGATATATGCCATTCGGCCCTTTGGAGCATTTTTATACTTTCGGTTTTGCAAGTGATTGCTATACCTTTCTAGGAGAAAGGCAAAAATCTTTCAGCAAGTAAAACACCAAATTACAACTCAACAGCACGGCTTTTACAAAGGCCGATCAACTACCACATATCTTTTGGAATTCATAAATTTCACTTTGACTGTAATGGACAACGGCAACCACGTAGAAGCTCTTTATACGGACTTTAGTAAGGAATTTGACAGAATCGACATACCTTTATTGCTCTTCAAGCTCGTAAAATACGGAATGGAAACAAAATTTTTGGAATGGCTGCAGTCATACTTAACGAAACGAACACAAATAGTCCGCTTTCAAAATTCTTTTTCAAACCCAATTGAAGTAACTTCTGGGGTTCCCCAAGGTTCTCACCTGGGCCCTCTTCTTTTTATATTATACGTAAATGACATTTCCTTTCTTCTTTTGTCAATACATGTGCTTGTATATGCTGACGTCATGAAGCTCTTCATAGAGATAACCAATGCAGAAGACTTCGAAATATTCCAGAATGAAATTAATATATTGTACACTTGGTGCAACAAAAGATATTACAATTCAACATTAAAAAATGTAATTCAATAGCCTTTAGCAGAAAAACAGTAACATAACCTACAAATATTTTCTCAGGAAACCAGCCAGTAGAAAAATGCAAAATCGTAAGGGACCTAGGCGTAGTTTTAGACTCTAAACTTACATTCATAGAACATTATAACACAATAATCAGCAAAGCAAATAGTATGCTGGGTTTTAAAAAACGCTTCGGCCATAATTTTCAAGACCCATATACAATCAAACTATTATATATTACATGCGTCTGACCAATTCGGGAATATTGTAGTATTGAATGGAATCCCTTTATTGTCACACATGAATCTGTCCAAAATCAATCTCTTTTGTACGCGCTTCACAGTGTTGATTACTTCCATCATGCTGTTTTGAAGTAGAATACTTCTCTCAGGAAGTTCGGCTACATAGGGATGTGAAATGAAAATCTAAAACCGAAAAAAGTGAAAAATATGTCCAATTTCAAATGCTAATAAATCGATTAGTATTCGATGGATTTCCTTCGTTCTTGCAGCAATAGATTGGAAAATCTTCTAAGATTCTTCCCAAATGCAGATAATTGTAATTTTATCATTCAAACTATTGTACTATTGAAAATAGTCAAGCCTTGTCAAAACGAAAAATTCGGCCTCTGATTGGTCGTTATATGATTGCTTCCCAAGCACGGTCGAAAGAATCATAGACCTTGCCATTTGAAATGTGAAATTTGACCTATATAAGAGTCTGTTTCACTCGAAGCCGCTCATTATAATTCTAGACTGCAACAGGAGCAGTCCTTTCTTAGCAGCAGCAGTAGCAGTGCAGCGGATAACGGCCACAGCTGTGGTATGGTAACAAATAGCGGAGCGCGTCTCAGTATCGTTAGCAGGACCAAGTAATGCAAGGCAGTGGATACTTATGGCAACGGAAGCGTCCACTACTGTGGCAACGGGGATAGCGCAGCGGTTGACGTTGGTCTCAGCATCTATATAAGCAGGGCCAGCTAATGCAGTGTTGCATTTTAGTGGAATGCTGTCTCTGAGCGATAGCAGGCACACTAGCAATTGCATCCTCATTGGAACGAAAGTACGTTCTTGTAAGCTTTTCAGTGTTTATTTTCCCCCAAGGAAAACTTTTTTCGCACTGCCAGTGATAACGCAAAGATGTGATCGGCATCTTATCAAACATTGAATTAAACAATAAATTGTCCTTTTCAGGATGAAATAAAAACTTAATTGAAGAGTTAATATTTTCTCTTATTCTCTTAAATCAATTTACACTTTCAAGAAATTTGGAACAGATATATATATATATATATATATATATATATATATATATATATATATATATATATATATATATATATATATATATATATATATATATATATATATATATATATATATATATATATATATATATATATATATTTGGCTTCGTCTCCGTGTCTCAGAACGTACTGAATTATCTTTTCCTCCAGTCATGAGCACAACATCCGAAAAGCTTTCATTATCAGCATAAAAATCAATTTTTCGCATAATTAAAATTCAAAAACTATCAAGTCCAAATCATGACAAGCAACTTTATAATTGAGAATGGTCAATCCTTGTTGAAGCGCAAAATTCGACTGATCTGATTAGTCGTTAATATGATTGCTTTCCAAGCACGGTCGACAGAATCATAGACCTTGCCATTTTAAATTTGCTATTTGTCTGTATAAAAGTAAGGATGGGAATTATCGATTGATATGACTATCGGTAGTTATCGATGATTTCCTACTACTATCGATATGTTTTTCATTCCTATATAAGAGCTTGTTTCAGTCGAAGCCGCTCACCCGTTTGGGGTTAAAGTCCCTTCAAAAGAAATACAAATACAAGAAGCCGCTCATAATAGTTCTAGACAGCGACAACAGCAGTCTTCCCTCAGCAGCAGCACTAGCAGTGCAGTGGATACCAGGCGGATAGCGGCCACAGCTGTGGCATAGCAATAGATAGTGCACTAGTTGCAGTGGATCACAAGGAATACTTTATTCGCACTGTCAGTGATAACGCCCAGATGTGATCGGTATCTTATCCGATATTCAATTGAACAACAAATTGAAAAATGACTGACACGCAAGCAGCCGGGTTTTCTTCCTTGTAAAAGTATTCTACTTCATCCTTGCGGTCGTGGCTTTGCACACAACCCTCCTGTGATTTTTCGGTTCATTTTTTGCATGTTCCGTGCGATGACGATTCAAAACAAGTAAACTACGGTTTCGAAGTCGTCGATTTATTTAGAAAGTAGTTCTGTTGAACTAACGCTCTGCGAAACAATATCGTTCACATCAATCAACATGCAGCGAGTTTCATATGATGTGCTTTTGTACTGATTCCAAAGGGGCCGTTCCTAAACAATATATGGCCTTTTCTTACTTCTAGGTGATTAATACCTGCTGGTTTCTCTCGCGGATGTACTTTGTAAACATCTTTAGTATACAATCGATATTACGTGTGAAAATTCTTGGAAAATCCGTGTGTCCATCTTGTCCGACCTGGCTGTAAATTTTTCAAACGATCCTAGCTCTCTATAGGAACATCGAAAATCTGCTGGATTTTCACTAGAAACCCGAGGAAAGACTGATCAAACACTTTTTCTTCGGGAACAAATAAAAACACATGAGTTTCGATAGTTTTCCACTTTTTTCCGTGGAATGAAAATTACATCAAATAGCGCGTTCACGAAAAAATACTTTATTTTACTTACAAATTTGACAGTTTGCTTGCTGAAAACCGACAATGCATCTCAAAAGCTTTAACACACTACAAAGAAGGTATTCGCATCACTCAACTATCATAAAACGGTCTAGTTTGTGAAATATTAAAAAAGAAACAAGCTCAATGCTACTCATGATTTGCGAATTTATATCGAAAACTCCGAAAATTCCAGAAAATAGTGAATACATATAAATAAAATATAACAAAAATGATTTCAGAGATCACGCTAAGACCAAGAAAACTATTACATTTTGTTTTGTTATGTTTTTACATAATGTTAGAAATAAAAATCAAAAACATGGTTTGAAAAACATGTTGTATTAGATCGGGAATATTTTTTTTTATGAAAATCAGAAAGATTAACATCAGGAAGCATAACTTTTTGCTTTTTGAAAATTCTTTTTTTTTTATTTTGATGTGTATTTTGCAAGGAGAATATTCCATTACGACTTTCTTAACAATTAAGTAATGCATTTTACCAGCCCTTTTGACATTCCAAGTAGAAAAATATTGATTTACGATGATCGACAGGAACAACCTAAATTGAATTGTACAGATATCTAACATATTTGATCAGAAATTACTCTAAACAGATTTCACCGAAATGTAAAATATGCTCAATATCAAAAATGCTTTCTGTACTTAGTATGGAGAAAAGGTGCCTTTATGGTGACACGAAAAGACTCCGTCGGAAAAGGTGGTGGAGGACGGTGAGGTTCATAATTGATCGAAATATAATCACGTGGGGAAAACGGCCCCATTCTTTCTTCGTCTATACCTGGACGAGGAGCCCGTACATCTTTAAGAATTAAGGGAATAACGTTTACGTACAAAATAAAAAGAACTGGCCCCTAAAGTTGGCCTTGGGAGACACCTGAGGTAACTTGGATGGAATTTGATTTGTTTCCATTGAATATTGATTGCCTGTTTAGAGTCACATCAAGAGACTCTAATGGATACTCCATGTTTCGCTGTACAAAAAGTAGCGTTGGTATGTCAAAAAGATCGAATACCTTTTTTGAGTCTGTATAGAGAGCCTCAACGTGGTTTTCACTATCCTTTCCATTCTATAGCCCCTATTACAGAAGACGAGGCTAGCAAAATGATGTATTAGGGAACGCAAGTGAAACTTGGCTGGTGACAGCTGAGTGACAGACGAGCTACTCGTTCAAAATCTAACCGACTCGCCATCTGCAATATCAAAATTGGTCAGACGAGTAACTCGCCGCTTGCCTTCTGTAAAAAGGGCCCATCAGTAATCTACAAGCTCAAGTAGATTTGTGGGTAATGAGCACAAGAGATAACCGTGATTCCACGATAATTACGTATGTCAGATTTTCACCCAATTTCGAAAACCAGAACTGAGTATTTCCATATTTTTGTGAAATTTTCAGTTTCCAATATGGAACAGCCAAAACAAAGGACCTTTCTTCCTTCATGCTGGAGAAATTCCGTGAGATCCAGGACCTTTTGAAGGGTCTAGATTTTCGAGGCTCTGTAAAATGTCCTGCACCTGAAGTTGGTTGACACCAATATTTGTTCTGGATAAATCCTCTTCCGAAATTGTGTTATAGCTACTTTTGTGTTTTATGTATGTTTTATATACTGATCCATGATATTTTCACGGATTACTCAATTGTAACGTGGATTGTATTTGAGAGTAGATTAAATTCAAACGAGGGACTATGAATAAGGACAGTATGCACTTGAATGTTGACAAAACTATCATACGTGGTCAAATTGCAATGACGTCAGCTTCTGCAGGATTTGTTCTATCGCGGGTTTCATTCTGTTTAATAAATAGCGCAGAGGTACATGTCTTAAGAGACAAATTCTTCAATCAAATGAAACAATATTTAATCATCAAACGAACTATCACGATATAACGTCAAAAAGCGTCATCGCAGATGACTTCTTTGTCGGCAATTTCGCCACATTCTTTCCTTTTTATGAGCTCGGTAATAGATATCACCCTTTCTGAAACAAATCTGGCACACCAAGTGGTCGGTGCACTCGTACAGCGAACGTGGAAAATTAATTAACAATCGCCACCACGTCGGAAGGACTTCACATCTGTCGACCGGGAATCATCTGCAAAGGACAATGGTTCACAAATCGACGGCTGGCATTCATCAAATGTCCGATCCATATCCGGCCAACAAGTCATAGCCGCCTTCCTGAGGGCAATGCGAACTAACGACAAGTGACAAAACCTTAGCGGCACACAGTTGACATTTTTCAATTACCTCACCACACTGGCCCGAACCGTTTCAGAACCAGACCCGCGGAAATACCCATACCGGTCGGTTTGTTATCCGTCCTCGTCGATTGGGTATCCATTTTCGCTTGGGATCAAAACGGATGAATTCTCCTTCCACTTGTAGGTTGCTAGACAATACAGTTTGTGCATCATCAAGTACGGCTCGCTACCGGAACAGAAAGCTGGTTCTGTTTTGCTCTCGCTTGTCGTTGGTGGAAAATCTCTGACGATTAGCAATTGATACGACTTCAACATCACAGAGCGAGAAAAAATACGATCGTAAACGCTACTGCCAGTGAATGCAATCGGAATAAACCTGTTTAACATTGTTGTGCTGGTAGTCATACAACGCTAACAAACACTTAAACCATAGCCAAGTTCTTCAATTACTGATATTTTTTCTGTAAGGATTATAGAGTACTTAAAGTTTTGTCTTTTCGAAAAAAAAGTTCTCATGCTCAATTTTGAGCTTAATCGGACTTCGTTAAGTAAACCCTCGAAGAAGTCAAAGTTTAAGGTTTTTGACCCATGAAAATTAAATCGAATTTTTTGAAAATCGAATTCGAAATATGACACTTCGTTACAGTGAGGATTGTTTATTTGATTTCAACGGTATGAACAGCTTTTGCCATATTGTAGTATTTTTTTTTATTTTCAAGGATAAATTTCTCCCCAAGAGCCTAAACTTGTACACAATTACGCATACTGCAATTAAACGCTTCCGATAAAACAGTCCGCACCCAGAAACGCGCTGCCCAAATCAGTGCCTATGGCTTCACACTTCCGCTGAATCCTGCTCACTTTCTCTTTGCCACTCGCTGACGCTGCAAAAAAACAGCAGCCAGCTGTCACATGCCGTTTCTCACCGGCCAATTTTCAATCTGTTGAAAGTTTAACCAGATCTGTGCTCTGCTGACAGGCTAACATGCAAAACGAAACTTGGCGACAACAAAAGAATCAACCACTCAAATTCAAAACATTTCAAGGAAATGAAAGTAGAGAGTCTCCTCCCGTCGTCGCGTCGTGCAATTCTAATGGTACCTTTCGACCGTACTGGTAGTAGAGTTGCTGCTGGTTGACTAACAGCTGACAGTACCAGCAACACCGAGGCAGACATAACCGATTTCCCATTTTCTCGAAACGCTCTCTCGCCTTTTGCCTGTTGTCGACGACATGTCTGGTGAGCTGGAAATAATTTAAATTGAAAATAAAAATAGCGCAACGAAAGATCTGCTTATGGCTCGGTGTGCGATTGCAAACCTCCGATTCCCAATGCTGATCCAATGTCCTATTTTTCCCTGGAGTCTGTGCAACATGATTTACATTTCTTGTTATATATCAGCAGTCCATTTGGACCTGGCAGATAAGTTTAGAGTGCCGTTTATTGTTTCTTCGTGACTATAAAATAGCTCTAGTGTTTTATTGAGTGTTAGTTATTTTGGTTGGACTATACTAAGCTAGACAAATCGAAGACCTCCACGGATATGATCTACAAGTCCCCCTTTCCTTGGTTGCACGTGTTAAGAGCAGACAAATCCGCTGAATTAGTAATTCGTCATGCTGCATTTTTCATGCATGTCCCTCTAATTCCCCGACAGACTAAAATCCGTGTCCGTAAAAACTCAACACTCCCCAGGACAGAAGAAGTGGTTCACATACGGAAACTCATTTTTGCTCGTCGAACCCTTTTAGTGTTGAAGCTGGGATTCGTAATGACTTCGACTTTCTTAGTGTCTTTTCTTTATTTGTCCCTGCGCTTCCCAACGGGTATTCAGCTGATGATTGTTATTGCTGCAGATAAATGCTTCACTTCATCTGCTGCACCGCCATCAATGATATAATCCAAATAGCCCGGTAGCATTACAGGGATAATGAAATATTAACTCTACTGTGATTTTTACCATCGTTTTGCTACCGAAAGGAAACCCCAGTCGAATCAGATAGTACTGTTACGCCCGGGAAAAATATCAAGTAAGAGTTTCCGCTCAGTGTCGTTTGGTTTTGCAATATGCCAACTCGCCTTCCGGTACTAGACTTACGACGGATAGCGATTGCGTTAAAATTTAATATCTGTCGTTCTTCTGGGCTGTGGACTGAGATTCCAAATCCTGCTTAAAATGCCTTTCACTTTGTCGCTTGGTGCAAAAGGAAGTATTTTTTTAACCGTTGAGGAGATGTTCAAAAAGGCAGTAATACTTTTCCTAATTCACCAAATATTTAGCGGCTTGTGTGAAAAGTTACAGTCACTCTACAAAAGTTTGTCCAAAAAAAAATCGATGTTGCAAAATTAGAATTAGTTGTCAAAGTCAAGGTGCTCAGCCCTAAATGGCAAGATAATGTTATTTATAATATTTCTGTAGAACATTTCAGCATTTTAAAAAAATTGTTTTCAGGTTGCCAAACGTAATTTATGACAAAATGACTTTTTCAAGCTACGAAACCACTCATTTGCACTTTGTGCAATGCTAATCGATTCCCACCTTATTTTCATATTTTCATATTTTTTTGGTTGCGTTCAGCATTGCATTCAGTTATTTGACTTACAGTGCTCATTAAACATCGCGAATACGTGAAATTTTCCCATAATTTCTAGGTATAACTCTTCAAAACACTTAAAAAATCAGACAGGAACTTACATTTTCACTGAAAAATCCCGCTTTTCACGAAAATTTTCATAAAAAAAGAATTTTGATATCTTATACTCTACAATTGTGTGTCAGGCTTAATTATGAGTCACTTTTACGAAAATACGCTTATTTTCAAGAAAGCGAACAATTCTCATTGCAAGTTGAATAACACAATTGAACCCTAAATAAAAAGCAATAATCTTGTTCGGTGCATTCAAAGCCGTGACCCATAATTGTGTTTTTTTTTTATTTGCACACAATTGTGAGTCAGACAATATTTTAACTGTTTTCGATACTTTTGCAAGAAAATGCATCGAAACTTTGTAAAATAACTTATTTGCTTAGTGTTACAATAAAGATGGTCTTCCGCCATCTTGAATTTCATCGATTGCTTCGTTTGCTATTTTACATTTCAATCGATTTATAAAATCAGTTAAAGTAAAACTTATTAATCATCGAAATTGCACATCAGCACAAAGAAATAGATGTTAAAACATTGGTGGTCTGAGTTCAGTTTTCATCTATCAGTCGTCACGTTAACTGTCCCGTAATTGCCACTATTCGTTTCTATTTATTTTTTTTAGTCTCCATTATGTCTCTTCATTTCTCTTTACACGCCAAACTCGCTTTAGGAATTAACTCGAAATTCAAAACTAATGCGAATTTCTACGCAAATGTTCGTAATTTACACGGTTTTAAACGCAGATTTTAGCTTTCACGGAAATTCAACGGTAACTTCCCAAAAATGTCAGCTCTTACGCGGTAGGTTTTCAACCGTTCTGGTACAACTTTTCCACATATTAGGAGAACGTGCCGTTATAAGCCAAGGCTTTTAGGCCAATCTACCTGATACCTACTCTACTCTACTCTACTCTACTCTACTCTACTCTACTCTACTCTACTCTACTCTACTCTACTCTACTCTACTCTACTCTACTCTACTCTACTCTACTCTACTCTACTATACTCTACTCTACTCTACTCTACTCTACTCTACTCTACTCTACTCTACTCTACTCTACTCTACTCTACTCTACTCTACTCTACTCTACTCTACTCTACTCTACTCTACTCTACTCTACTCTACTCTACTCTACTCTACTCTACTCTACTCTACTCTACTCTACTCTACTCTACTCTACTCTACTCTACTCTACTCTACTCTACTCTCCTCTACTCTACTCTACTCTACTCTACTCTACTCTACTCTACTCTACTCTACTCTACTCTACTCTACTCTACTCTACTCTACTCTACTCTACTCTACTCTACTCTACTCTACTCTACTCTACTCTACTCTACTCTACTCTACTCTACTCTATCTACTCTACTCTACTCCACTCTATTCCTACTCCACTCTACTTCTACTCCACTCTACTCCTACTCCACTCTACTCCTACTCCACTCTACTCCTATTCCACTCTACTCCTACTCCACTCTACTCCTACTCCACTCTACTCCTACTTGACTCTACTCCTATTCCACTCTACTCTACGCCTACTGCACTCTATTCCTACTCCACTCTACTCCTACTCCACTCTACTCCTATTCCACTCTACTCTATTCCTGTTCCACTCTACTCTACTCCTATTCCACTCTACTCTACTCCTATTCCACTCTACTCTACTCCTATTCCACTCTACTCTACTCCTATTCTACTCTACTCTCCTCTACTCCACTCTAAGCCTACTCCACTCTACTCCTACTCCACTCTACTCCTATTCCACTCTACTCTACTCCTATTCCACTCTACTCTACGCCTACTCCACTCTATTCCTACTCCACTCTACTCCTACTCCACTCTACTCCTACTCCACTCTACTCCTTCTCCACTCTACTCCTACTCCACTCTACTCCTATTCCACTCTACTCTACTCCTACTCCACTCTACTCTTCTCCTATTCCACTCTACTCTACTCCTATTCTACTCTACTCTCCTCTACTCCACTCTACGCCTACTCCACTCTACGCCTACTCCACTCTACTTCTACTCCACTCTACTCCTACTCCACTATACTCCTACTCTACTCTACTCCTACTCCACTCTACTCCTACTCTACTCTACGCCTACTCCACTCTACTCCTATTCCACTCTACTCCTACTCCACTTTACTCCTACTCCACTCTACTCCTACTCCACTCTACTCCTACTCCACTCTACTCCTACTCCACCCTACTCCTCCTCCACTCTACTCCTACTCTACTCTACTCCTACTCCACTCTACTCCTATTCCACTCTACTCTACTCCTATTCCACTCTACTCTACATCTATTCTACTCTACTCTCCTCTACTCCACTCTACGCCTACTCCACTCTACTTCTACTCCACTCTACTCCTACTCCACTCTACTCTACTCCTATTCCACTCTACTCTACGCCTACTCCACTCTATTCCTACTCCACTCTACTCCTACTCCACTCTACTCCTATTCCACTCTACTCTACTCCTATTCCACTCTACTCTACTCCTATTCCACTCTACTCTACTCCTATTCCACTCTACTCTACTCCTATTCCACTCTACTCTACTCCTATTCCTCTCTACTCTACTCCTATTCTACTCTACTCTCCTTTACTCCACTCTACGCCTACTCCACTCTACTCCTACTCCACTCTACTCCTACTCAACTCTACTCCTACTCCACCCTACTCCTACTCCACTCTACTCCTACTCCACACTACTCCTACTCCACTCTACTCCTACTCCACTTTACTCCTAATCCACTCTACTCCTACTCCACTCTACTAGTATTCCACTCTACTCTACTCCTATTCCACTCTACTCTACTCCAATTCTACTCTACTCTCCTCTACTCCACTCCACTCCTACTCCACTCTACGCCTACTCCACTCTACTTCTACTCCACTCTACTTCTACTCCACTTTACTCCTACTCCACTCTACTCCTACTCCACTCTGTCTTTCCACAAAAAAGGTACACCGCAAGACAATCATCTTATCAAATAAAAAACGCAACAATATTATTAATAATTCAGTACCCTCATATTCTACTTTCTAAAAATCATAATTTCAGTTTATGAACTGGTGTTATCTTTCTCCAAAGAACAATTTGCTCAATAACTACACAACAGAGCTCATTGCAGTGCCTTTACTGTGTGTCTCTTAAGCAAATATCAAATGAGAAGGAAAATCTAGGTAGGAAAGCAAAACGCGTTGTACTTCTGTGTGTTCTCATTAGAGTGATTCACCACTCTTTTTTCGAAAACTTTTCAATGTTACACAAATTTCCCATAAGAACGATGCATGAGAAACTTGATTCCTTTTTTCATATCACTTAGTTTATGGGTTGTCCATAAACTACGTGTTTTTTTGGCCTACACAATTTAAAAAAAAAAGATTATGTCTCTTTGCGTATTTTTTTGAGTCTGATGATTTCGAACGAAACTGGGGTAACGTTTTTACCGAAGATGAATATGATTTAAAATAGGTTGCGTACAACTATAACGTATTCTAGGGGTTCGCGGGGTTGTATGAAATGACGTAGTGACATTGGACTAAAGTTTCCAAAGAACAATTTTTGTTTTTTACTTTACAAAAATATTTCTTATTTGCCTACAGCTACATTTACTGAACATAATGCAAAAACAGCTAATTATAAATATAGTTTGCTTAGTCAAAAATAAAAAAAATCATCTAACAATTTTAAAATAAAAAAAAGATTCAGAATAAAGCTTTGTAGTTAAATCAACAACAAAAAACACAAATTGTATTGTTTATTAATTTTGTATTTTCAAGAATCTAGATTGCGCTGTTCACGATTATTTAGTGAACTTTGAAAAAAAAAATATTAAAAATAACATTTAACATGGAATCATCTTCATGAGATAAACTGTCAATCACTATCAAGAGCAGCATTATAGTTTTTTTTTTGATTATTAATAGAAAATGAAATTTATGACTACATATAGAAAAAAATAGAAAATAAATTATGTACCGCTGCAATAAGAAAATAAATCTTGTACCGCTGCAACGAGAGACCAGCGGTACTTTGCTCCACATATACTGTACGGTACTGTTGCCTTTTCCAGCATGTTTTCTTTCACGACATCAACGTTCAGACGTTCTAACAGCAGGATAACAAATTGTTTGAAAAAGAGGGTTGCTTCAAATTTTTTGGAAAAACTTTACTATCGAGACATCAAATAAGTCTTAGTTCATGGAAGCAAACTTTAATTGACCTGTTGGGATGGGGAGGCTCTCAATTTTTTCTGGCACTGATGTAGAGAGTATCACAGTAAACGGTTGTTGTTCATGTCGCCTGTTTTAGGCATATTCGCATGTAATTGGTGTATTGTTCGCGGAAATTTGTCCTTGAAACTTTTAATCAATTCCTACCGCGGAGTGACAAAAAAGTGATCAATTGATTCAATTCCGATCGATTGATGTGTGAAACATAGTTATTTAACATTTGAATATTTCTCTGAAATTAAAATCTTTAGGACCTAAGTTATTTCTTCATAAATTCAATAAATTTACTTAGGCGGGGGGCCTAGCGTAGTAGGTAACATCTCCGCCAACCACGCTGATGGTCTGGATTCGAATCCCAACGCCGAAATAGATGTCGGGGGAGGGTTGTGGGGTGGCGTAATCCACTCACAACCAACCCAACTGGTCTAGATTCAATCCTAGCCGACACCGGGAGATTTTCTGAGGCGAAAAATCTCTGGGATCACGCCTTCCATCGCATGAGGAAGTAAAGCCGTTGACGCCGGTTCTGAGTGGAGTCGCCTCTCCGGGCGTCGGTGATTGGCACAACAATAGTGGCGGAGCTGGACTGATCGAAAATAAGCGAGAACAGAGAGTGCGTCTTGAACTGTCCTACAGATCAGACGTTTTTTCGGTTGCTTGTGGACTGGTCTTTGACTGCCTATAGCTTCAAAGTTTGTGTTTTGTCAGTGTGTCTTTTAAAGACTACCTGAAAGTTATTTCCCATCAGTCTTTCACAAGACTACCTACTTTTGAATTTAACATTTGTTTTAACTTTTTTCGTATCACCCGAAATGGCTGGACGGAAAAAGAAACCTCGCATCGCTGCGGGGAGGAAAAGAGAGGCATCTCTTTCTGACACATCGAGTGTCTGTAGTGACAATCCTTTTGATATTTTGCCTGAGCAAGAAGCTGGTGAAATGGAAGTTACCAATAAGGAAACTATACAAAATATAAAATCTTTAAAAAAGGAGAAAGTTCCACCTATTGTGGTAACTATTTCTTCTGAATTTAATATATTCAAAAAGGAACTTTCAACGTTTGTTTCTGACGTTAAAGTTACCTATCAAATTGGCCGTAGAGGTGAATGCCGCTTATTAGCCGACTCAGTAAAGGGTCGTGATCGTCTTGTTCAGTATTTAACTGACAAGATGTACAAATTTTTTACATATGACACCAAGAACGCCAAGCCGTTCAAGGTTGTCTTGAAAGGTCTCACCAACGATCAAACCGTTGATGAGATCAAACTTACTTTAACAGAATTACTTGGCATAGCCCCTACCCAAGTAATTCTAATGAAACAAAAATCACGAGGCGAAAACAGTCAGAGAACTGGAATTTCCCTTGTTAATTATTTAATTCATTTTAACCGCAATGAGGTCAACAACTTAAAATTTTTTGAAAAAGCACATGCTTTGTATAATGTGCGTGTAAAGTGGGAAACTTATAGGAAGTATGGCGGAGGTGAAAAGCATATCACCCAATGTCGTACTTGCCAACGTTATGGCCATGGTTCCAAATTCTGTAACATGGACCAAAAATGTCTTAATTGTGGAGACTCTTCTCACAAAAAGGACACATGTCCTGTGAAAGAGAGTAAAAATTTTCGCTGTGCGAATTGTAACGGCAACCATATGTCAAATTTTTATCAATGCCCAATCCGTTTAGCAATTGTTAAGGCAAGGCAAGGTAAACAAAATTCAATTTCTCAATTAAAACCAACTTCAAATCAAAATTCTCCAAGCGTACCAGTGACGCATAGTTTACCTACTCCTTTGCATACCCGTTTAACTTATGCACAGGTTACAGGTAGTTCGAACATTATACCGCCTAGTGTTGGTAGTTCGAAAATGACCGTTAATATGGGTAAGCAAAACACGCTAGAAAATAATTGTACACCTATTACTCCAGCTAATATTGCTGCCGAAAATATTTTTTCTAATGTCAACTGCCTGGGGCCTATTACGGCAGGTAAACTTTCTTTTTTTGCAACAGGCAATGTTCGATCTTATGAACGCCATGTTGCAGGCAAAATCAATGTTTGAAGCCATTCAAATAGGCACAAATTTTACTATTAAAATTGTTTCTAATTTAAAATTTAGCAATGATTTTAAATAAAACAATTAAAATATTAAATTGGAATGCTCGCTTATTGAAGGCCAATGAGAATGAGCTTTTTAATTTTTTAACAGTAAATAATGTGCATATTGCAATTATTACTGAAACATTTTTGAAACCTAACATAAAATTAAAATATGATCCCAATTACGTGGTTCATAGATATGATAGGATTCAGGGTTCCGGCGGTGGAGTTGCAATTGTTATTCATCGCCGAATCAAACATCGTGCTCTTCCCCATCTTGAGACGAAAGTTATTGAAACTTTGGGAATTGAAGTTCAAACTGAACTTGGGATTTTATTTATTGCCGCAGCATATTTACCATTTCAATGCACACGCGAGCTCAAAAATTATTTTAAAGGTGATTTACAAAAACTCACCAGAAATCGTTCGAAATTTTTCATAATCGGCGATTTTAACGCTAAACATCGTTCATGGAATAATTCTCAAAGTAATTCCAATGGCAAAATTTTATTCAATGATTGTTCTTCAGGATACTATTCTATTTTGTCTCCAAATAGTCCTACATGCTTTTCTTCTGTAAGAAACCCTTCAACAATTGATTTGGTGCTGACAGATCAAAGTCATGTATGTAGTGATTTGATCACACATGCTGACTTTGATTCTGACCATCTTCCAATAACTTTTTCTTTATCACATGAATCAGTTTTAAACCCTATGAGCTCTGTTTTTAATTAAAACAAAGCTAATTGGGAAAGATACAAAAATTATATTGAGAGAAATTTCAATAATGAGCTTGATTTGCAAGCATTAAAATGTGCAATTGTTGATGCCAGGAATTATTCTGTTCCAAAGGCTCAAGTGAAATTTGATTCACCAATAATTGACGAAAATCTTCAACTTCTAATTCGTTTGAAAAATGTCCGCAGACGTCAATATCAACGTTCTCGTGACCCTGTTTTTAAAACTATTTATAAAGATTTACAGAAAGAGATTAAACATAGATTTACTCTTCTGAGAAATCAAAATTTTGAGACTAAAGTTGAAAAATTGAAACCATATTCAAAGCCATTTTGGAAGCTGTCGAAGATTCTTAAGAAACCTTCAAAGCCTATTCCAGTTTTAAAAGATGGTGAACGTTTTCTTGTATCCAATGAACAAAAGGCTCAAAGACTTGCTCAGCAGTTTGAGAGTGTTCATAACTCAAATTTGAATTTTGTGAGTCCAATTGAAAATGAAGTCACACGTCAATTTGATTTAATTTCTTCCCAGAATTTTTTACCTGCAGAAATAATTGAAACTAACTTGAATGAGATTAAATCAATTATTAAAAATTTCAAAAATATGAAAGCACCTGGTGACGATGGAATCTTTAATATACTAATCAAACATCTCCCTGAGAGCACAATGGAATTTTTAGTGAAAATTTTCAATTGCTGCTTCAAAATTGCATATTTTCCCAAATTATGGAAAAATACAAAAATTACTCCCATTTTAAAACCGGATAAGAACCCAGCTGAAGTTTCAAGTTATCGACCAATCAGTTTGCTTTCTTCAATAAGTAAACTGTTTGAGAGAGTTATTCTTAACAGAATGATGTCACACATCAACGAAAATTCAATTTTTGCAAATGAACAGTTTGGATTTCGCCATGGGCATTCCACAACTCATCAATTGCTCAGAGTTACTAATATGATACGAGCTAACAAATCTGAAGGTTATTCCACTGGAGCTGCTCTTTTAGACATAGAAAAAGCATTCGACAGTGTTTGGCATAAAGGTTTGATTGCGAAATTGCAAACTTTTAATTTTCCAATTTTCCTAATCAAAATTTTAAAAAATTATCTTACTGATCGAACTCTGCAGGTTGTCTATCAGAATTCAAAATCTGATAGATTTCCTGTCAGAGCAGGTGTGCCTCAAGGTTCAGTCTTGGGTCCAGTCCTGTACAACATATTCACTTCAGATCTTCCTGATTTGCCTCCAGGATGCACAAAGTCATTGTTCTGCGATGACACAAGCATTTCCGTAAAAGGAAAAAGTCTTCGTGTCATATGCAGTCGATTGCAGAAAAGTTTAGGTATTTTTTCTTCCTACTTGCAAAAGTGGAAAATCTCTCCCAATGCTTCTAAAACTTAAATGATAATTTTTCCGCATAAGCCTAGGGCTTCTTTCCTCAAGCCAAACAATAATCACGTTGTCAAGATGAATGGGGTTATTTTAAGTTGGTCCGACAAGGTTAAGTACTTGGGACTAATTTATGATAAAAAACTTATTTTCAAAGAGCACATTGAGAGTATACAAGCCAAGTGCATCAAATATACGAGATGTTTATATCCTCTCATTAACAGGAATTCTAAACTTTGTTTAAAGAACAAACTTTTGATTTACAAACAAATTTTTAGACCAGCAATGCTTTATGCTGTACCGATCTGGTCAAGTTGCTGTTCAACAAGGAAGAAAACGCTCCAAAGGATTCAGAATAAAATTCTGAAAATGATTTTGAAGCGTCCTCCTTGGTTTGGTACACTCGAATTACATAGACTTACTGGTGTTGAACCATTAGAAGCTATGTCAAATAAAATTATTAACAATTTTCGACAAAAATCGTTGCAATCCTCAATTGCTACGATAAGCTCTCTTTATAGCCAATAAGTTAGCAATTAAGTTAGTTGTAAGTTTACTTCCCCTTTTCTGACAAGTAGGTTTAAATCCCTACGAATGATAAGTCCTAATTGCGAAAGCAAACAAATCCTTAAAATTACAAATTTCTAACAGTGTTGAGAAGTCACCATTTGTGATTGGACACACATACTCATTATTTACTATTATTTATCATAAATACTTAAGCTACTAACAAATCCCCCCTTAAAAAAAAAAAAAAAAATAAGCGAGAACACAAAAAAAACTTAATTGTTTCTTGGAATTTTAATTATAGGGAACAATCCAAAAGAATAGAGTGAGTAAATTGATGTTTTTTATCCCATTTGACTTTTAATTCATTATCGAAAGTTTCATCAGCTTTTTTTTCTCAAACACAGATCAATATCACGCGTGAAGTATTTAACGTTTTGAACCACGAACAGCTCAGTAACATGAAAAATATGTTCAAAATCTCATTTTTTCTTTGCTAGATTAAATCACTCAACATTGAATTGAAGATTGAACGAAGATATTTGTAAAGTTGTTGAGCTCTTAGGAATATTCATATCTTTGGGAATGAAATTTCCGTGTATCAAAATTGTGTTTGATTGACGTTTATTTGAATTTGTGCGTCTCTTATTCAAATATGTGTAACAACTGGTACTATAATCGTCCTTCTTTTTAAAAGGTAAAAAAATATGAATCAATTCACTCGATTCGTTTTTACATATTACCAACAGTTATAGCTTTGAATAATAAAGTAAAGTAACCCCTGAACTATGAGCCTCATGTACCGCTAATTCTGTCAACCGGTAAAACGACGACACATCCCGAAACCATGCCCCGCGGAGACTCACATCCTAAACCACCGAGCGCAAGCCACTCGACTACTAGAACACACAGCAAACATAATAAATATAAATCACTACCACGGCGCAGTAAACCTCTATGCCTACCCGGTGGGTACAAATTTCAGTTAGTAACATACTCGGTCAACCGCTACTGGCTGGGTGCGGATCCACAGCTCACAAGGATTTCATTTCGGAATTTCCGCTGACCTGCTGTTGACGTTGGTTTTTCCATCCCGCACTGCCACGTTTCCGCATCCAGCCGTGCATGTTGATGAATAGAAATGGGTTAACATTCTCCAACTGGAACAAGAAATAGGACGACCGAAAAACCATGGCAACAAATATGTCTCCATGCAGATCTGTGCAGCATCCGATTACACCATGTTGTACGTATGAAGAAATCTTCCGAAATTTATCAAAACGACCCAAAGAAACAATGGGCTGCCAATAACTGCTTCCCTGTGCGAATGGTTTTATTACATCACGATGCCAAAAACAGCATCGGTAATGTCCACAGCAGTTACAATTAAAAGTTATTATCTAGTCCCATGTCGGTCCAGATACCGGCACTGTGTAGCACCTTTTCAGCAGTGGCCTGGTACCGACATGCACAGGAAATCACAACCAATAGTCATCACCGAAGAGGTTAAATCGAGAAACAACCAAAAAATGGCCGGAACTCAAGCGGATGCTGAAAATCGAAAGGGCATGTGGCCATGTCACCGAGTGACTCATAAGTTGCATCCATTTTTTGTTCATCCTTTGCAGTTATCAGCAGTGTACACAACTAGATACACCCTAAAGGTTATTTCTACGGCCGGTTACTCGACCCAGCAAACCCGAACAAAATTCAGCACCCCGATGAGTGGTGAACATTGTGTGTTACGATTGCTGTTGACAACGATTGTCGTGCCCCACTGAATGTGAACAGGAACAGTCCCCAGTCCCGAATGAAACGGATCAACCCTCCACTCCCCGCAGGCAGCTGGCTGGCACTTGCAGTTGGCGTGCTGTGGTGATAATAATTGATGACACAATAACAGTGCATTTACACTTTATTAAAACAACATAATTGCGGAAATGAGTACGGACGTGGCCCGTTTTGCCTACTTTCCGTTTTTTGGCGGTAGACAGACGATTGTCGATTTTTTTTTTTCATTGTTAACCGATGCTGCCCGGATTCTGTGCTAACGGTGCCCTTTGCTGCAGGCGTTGTTCGCAAAGCAATAATAATTACAAACACAACCGATTGCAATTGTGTGCACTTATGCGCAAAGGATGAAACAATGTTATGGTGAACCATTGAATTTTTATTGCTACAGTGGTAATAGTCACGTGTTTGCAACGTTGGACTTTTATTATTTTGAATATAACATCTGAGGCCGAACGAGTTTTTCAAAATTTCAACATTCCTTAGAACGTTGATTACTTTGAACAACGTACTTGAAAACGGCGTACGATCGTATTGAACGCAAACAGCATTGAAAATTTATTATTTTTTATCTAGCAGTACCATAAAGCTACCCAAGTAACACACAAAACATGTTAGAAAATAAGTAACAACGATAGTAGTCATATAAGTGTACTACAAGCGCGATTGAAAACATGTGTCATAAAATTGTGTTTGAAGTTGTTTTTCATCAGTAATACAACCGCATTTCGAAAACAAGCTCGTTTTTTCTGGTTTTGGAGATATTTTAATAACATGAGTTCAAGAATGAAAATCACTATCACTTGGTCTTTTCGTAAGACATTACACCATCTAATAACAGCGCTACGTACCTGTGGAATGCTTTTCCTTAGTAATATAGTCGTAGCATTCAACACCCAACTTAAAATTACTTGATCAAAATAGTTATATGAGTTACATGAACGATTTCTATATTGATTCGAAGCGGGTCAAAACGCGCCATCAAAAGATAAACAAAACGCTTGCAGTGTAACCAATATCACTTCAGTTTTTTGTTATTGTATATCTAACAACGTTTTCTAGTTTTGTAAGATTTTATATCCAGATAACGTTGAAACTATGCGAAAACAATTTCAATATTCAAGCGAAAGAAACAACACTTTTTGAAAGGTCGAATATTACTTTGTGTCATCATTTTATAATTAATTAAAACTACCACTGATAAAAGCAATTGTCGATCTAGTTGCACTGCGCAGACACAACACATTTGCGCATGCGCTGGTTAACAGTTGTCATAGCAACAGATTTCCGCATTGCCGTATTAGTACTCGAGATGTATTTTGCCACTTAATTATATCAAGTTGGCTTGCTTTCATGCAGTTATCGGTACTTGTTCTACTAGCTTTCATGTTTTGCGCTTTTCTGGTGAAATTGATGTCATGGAATAGGTAACGTCAACTTTTCTATACCAACGTGTGATACTTGGGTATCTTGACACCAACATCTGGTTTAAGTGCTTTTTGTGACTCTTAAAGGATTATTAATCGATTGTTTCGAAGATATTGTCATCAATCACAATTACAGTATCAAGACACCACAAACTTCCACGCTCTCTACCTGCCACTATGTACTTCTTTCGGCAAAGTAGATAATGAGTCCAATTCTCGCTGCATCCCTCCTGAAAGGCGCGAATGCCTCTCCCATTGCTCTGTGGGTATTACCAATAATTTCCATAAAGCAAAGCAAAGCCTTGGTGCTACATTCCGATTCGGAACTTGACCTTCTGTTTGTTATACAGAGACTTCGCAGCCAACAGAACAGCGCTACGATCCTTCTGACACTAACAGTCTCTCCCGAGCCGAGACTCGAACCTACGACGACTGGCTTGTTAGGCCAGCATCGTACCTCGTGACCATCTGGGAAATATATACTAATTCAGTAGTTTTCACATCATTCGCAGAACTAAGGCCCACCTGCTCTCATTACCACACCTTCTAAGACATTGTTGAACAATATGAGAAACCTTCAAGTCTAATACGAACCAACTTTACCGGTTTTGTTGGGAAACTGTGTTCAAGCATAATTTGCCATACCTCGTTGCACTTAACAGAATCGTACACCGCTTCAAAGTATATACAGATGATAAATCTGCCAGTATACTTTTCTGAACCGGGTAAGGATTTGACGAAAGGTGCACTTTTGATGCATTTCAGATTGCTATTCCCGGAAACAGCACCGGTACTTCTGAACAAAAGCTTAATGCAACGGCTATGCTTTAGGGGAAAGGGGGGGTGAAGGACTACCACGATCTCTGCCCACCACCATGTAGTTACTTCATCTTGGCAGTGTTTATGGTGAATCCAAATCTCTCAGCTTCCCTTCCGAAACTCCGAGACTCGAGGCCTCCGCGATTGACACCTATGATATCCATGTCGTCCGCAAAGCCTAAAAGCATGTGAGACTTCATGTTGATGGTGCTGCTCCTCTGCACACCTGCCTCGCGTACTGTTCTTTCGAAAGTTATGTTGAATAGTAAGTTCAAAAGGCCCGTTCTCTTGCTTCAGACCATCCAAAGTCACGATTGCTTTGAAAAATTCGTCCGCTGATCTGACACTCGACGTAAAAACGTCGTTTTGGGTCGCTCGATTCAGCTTAAGCAAACGGTAAATCCTGTTCAAATATATTCTACCATAGCCAGCTGTGCAGGCGATGTGGAGGTGCAGGCCATAAAGCAAAGGACTGTGGGGAGTCTCCCAAGTGCAAGGTATGTTCCGAGAAACGGGACGCCAAACACTTTATTGGAGGCCCCAGGTGCCCAGCCGGTAAGCTGGCTGCGAAACCACGGGCGTAAGGGTGACACAACTGAACCTGAACCATTGCTTCGCGGCTCAGCAGCTGCTACACCAAGCAGCCACTGAGTCGTTGTCGGACATCGCCATCGTATCGGGCGGGCGACTTCAACGCTTGGGCTGTTGAGTGGGGAAGTCGCTTCACGAACCAGAGGGGCCAGATCCTGTTGGGGGTTTGGCAAAGCTCAACCTAGATCTGCCCAACGTTGGGAACAAAAGTACATTTAGCAGAAATAGTGCGGAGTCGATCATCGACGTGACGTTCTCCAGCCCAGGACTGATCAAGTACTGGAGAGTAGACGATGGCTACACTAATAGCGACCACCAGGCGGTCTGTTATAGTGTAGACAACAACGAGAGGCGGCAAGCGACGCCAACACTCCGACCGTTTGCGGGTGGAAGACATCGCACTTTGATGCCGAGGTATTCGAAGAGGCAATGAGAAGGGAGCGCGAGGGGGGCAGTTGGCTCCGCCCGACTGCTGACCAACTAGTTGCTATGCCATCGCGGGCGTGCGACGCCACCATGCCTAGGACTCTCCAACCTAGGAATGGAAAGCCACCGGTTTACTGGTGGACGGACGCGATAGCCGACCTTCGCAGTGCGTGCCTCCGTGCAAGACGGAGGGTGCAGCGTGCGCGAAACGAAGAAGAGAGGACAGAGCGCCGCGCAGCATTCAGTTCGGCAAGATCGATGCTAAAGAGTGCGATAAAGGCCAGCAGGAGGGCCTGCTTCGATAGGCAATGTGCGAGTGCCAAAACAAATCCGTGGGGTGACGCCTACAGGTTCGTAATGGCCAAGACTAAAGGCGCGCTGGCGCCTGCAGAGCGATCATCAGCAATGCTGGAGCGTATCATCGAGGGACTCTTTCCGCGCCACGAGCCAAGTCCTTGGCCTCCGGCGGTCTAGTCTCATGTCCGACGTTCCAGTATCTCAGACATAGACCAGGGATGGTCGGCCAACCTGCCGAGCATCTAATCCGTGAGCGACGACAGCCGTGTCGAGGCAGAGGAGGAGGCAAGGGTTACGAATGAGGAACTCATCGTGATCGCCAAATCCCTAAAGGTGAGCAAGGCACCGGAACCGGATAGTATCCTTAACCTGGCGATCAGGCTGGCGATAAAAACGGCCCCCGGGCTGTTCAGGGTAGTCATGCAGAGGTGCCTGGATGACTGTCTCTTTCCGGACAGGTGGAAGCGGCAGAGACTGGTCTTATTGCCGAAGGCTGGGAAACCGCCAGGGGATCCATCGGCATATAGGCCTATCTGCCTGCTGGACACCGCGGGCAAGATGCTTGAGAGGATCATCCTTAACTGGCAAGTAACCAGTTCGGCTTCCGGAAGGGCAGGTCCACGCTGGACGCAATCTCTTCCGTCATCAAGACGGCGGAGGTAGCAATCCAGCGCAAGAGAAGGGTAATACGCTACTGCGCAATCGTTACGCTCGACGTGAAGAATGCGTTCAATAGCGCCAGTTGGGACTCCATAGCACTCGCGCTCAGGAGCATCCATGTACCGGTGTCGCTGTACAGGATTCTGGAAAATTATTTCAAGAATCGAGTACTTTTTTACGACACAGGAGGAGGAAAGTGCGTCCCAATTACCGCAGGAGTTCCGCAAGGTTCTATCCTGGGCCCGGTGTTGTGAAATGTCATGTATGACGGAGTGTTGAAACTCAAGTTCCCTGTAGGGGTTGTGATCGTCGGCTTTGCAGACGACATAACGCTGGAGGTTTACGGCGAGTCTATCGAGGAGGTCGAGTTGACGGCCGCGCACTCTATACGCAAGGTCGAGGACTGGATGCGCTCCAGGAAACTGGAGCTCGCGCATCATAAGACGGAGGTCACGGTTGTGAACAACCGTAAATCGGAGCAACAGGCGGTGGTCAGAGTCGGAGACTGCTCCGTCACGTCGAAGCGATCCCAGAAGCTCTTGGGGGTTATGGTGGACGACAAGCTCACGTTCGGGAGTCACGTCGACTATGCCTGTAAGAGGGCCTCATCGGCTATTGCAGCACTATCTCGTATGATGTCCAATAGCTCAGCGGTTTATGGCAGCAAGCGAACACTTCTTGCCAGCGTGGTTTCGTCCATACTTAGGTATGGTGGGCCAGTGTGGTCCAGAGCGCTAGGTACTAACAGTTACCGTGGTAAACTGGAAAGTACCTACAGGCTCATGTGCTGTGCTCATGTCATACGATGCAATCTGTGTCTTGTCCGGCATGATGCCTATCAGCATCGCCATCAAGGAGGACAGAGAGTGTTTCGACCAACGTGACACAAGGGGCATACGAGGTACCAGAAGGTCATTCTCGATGCTCCGTTGGCAGCGGGAATGGTCCAACTCTACAAAGGGCAGGTTGACGCACCGACTCATACCGAAGATAACCGGCTGGGTCGGGAGACGACATGGTGAAGTTAACTTCCACCTGACACAAATCCTGTCAGGCCATGGTTGTTTCAGGCAATATCTGCACAGGTTCGGGCACGCGGGGTCCCCATGTGTTTCTAGTGCGTGGAGGATGAGGAGACTGCTGAGCATGTCTTCTTCGTATGCCCCCGTTTCGTAAGAGCGAGGAGCGCTATGATGGCTGTGAGCGGGCCTGGCACTACTCCGGACAATCTAGTCCAGAGGATGTGCGACGACCCGGACATCTGGAACGCGGTCTGTGCGGCCGCCTCTCAGATTGTCCTGGAGCTGCAACGTGTGCGGCGGGTCAACCACCAACACGCCAGTGGTAGCAAATTACCAGTCTCCAGGTAGTTAGCTAGGAGGTTATAAGAGTAAAGAGGGTGCATCACGCACCCTCAAAGTTGAAATAAAGCCATTACCTGATGGTGATACAGACGAGTTAATTGCACGGGACTATACCTCGAATTTGAGAATCAACGTTTACAAATTGGCATAATAATCGAGTTTAGTATTTTGAAGTTTACAAAAAACAAATTCACCCTCGCTGCACCGCTTCCTGCCCACGCTTATGAAATAGACAAAATCTGTTGCTTTGGAAACACTATGTACCGAAATAAATAATCAAATTAATAATAATTAAATGATGCCATAACTCATACTTCCCTCCTTCTTTCACTTTATTATGCCTTTGATATATTGCAAAGTCTCAGATGACACAGTAATGTCGCAAAACTCCGTTTTCATACCCAAAAACCTTTGTATATGAAATTTTCACAGATATCGTGGAGGACGTTTTCAAGTTTACAGAGTACAAATTACTCCCCTTTGTCCACGCTTTGTTAAACTTTTTGTTCTCGAAAACCCCTTAGTGCAAATTTTTACAGTAGTCGATTCAATAGTTCCGGAGTCCATAAGGTACAGGCTAGACTGACAAACAACGATGCCTACTGTGATTCAAATTTTTCACGTAAACTAGTGACATTCCTGTCAATTTTCAACGCCTACTACATTTAAGGGTTTTTTCCAGTAATCACAACATAACTTGAAACAAACTTTTGACATGTGGCTTATATATCAATAAAACATTGAGGTGAAAAGGTTACGCCCTTTTCGATGCTTAGTCTTATTTTTGGGTTATACTCATTGCCCGTGGGTAGGCAAAATATCTATACCCACAGAGTACCATTTAAATCTGAGAGATTGCAACCTATACTGGTGCAGTGTGTATAAATTTCCTAAAAATATCGGCCTATTGAACATAAAATGGACATAACTCAAAAATGCCACCAACGATTTTTTTTTTAATTTACCCAGATATGAAAAACATGATAACGAACAAACTGGCGTTCACCGTTTTGATGGTATTTTTTGTTTGATAATAACGGTCTATGAGAGCACCGTGTGTGTGGGCGCATTCCATTCATTTCGCGCGTTCGGTTATTTTTTCGGGTCTTTACTCCGGAAACTGAATGAAGGGGGAAATCTGGATCTAGATTTCGATTGCAATATTCTAGAGAACAATTTTATTCTTCAAATAATAATTTACACGTGACGAAGCACTTATTCATGTTATCAAAACTTAGAGTGACCAAAATTTTCGACGAAGTCAGAAATCTAACCGTTGTCCGTAACTTTAAGCGGCTTTTTAGAAAAAAGTTTACTCTATCCTTGAAATATACTGATTTATCTTTCTTATTTTTAATGACTATAATGCAAGTCAAGCTCCACATTTACTGCTTGAAATAGAAATGTACTAATTTATTTTGAAAAAACACCTTATTTGCTCCAACATTTTAATTTCAATTTGTACATCAAATCTATTTACGAACGCCTTTAAAAGCTTTTTCAAGACAAACATTTCGCAATGCAGAAATCATGTATACAAACCTTGTTCGATTTTGGCAGCACGTCAGGGTGCCAGCCAAAATGGTCATCTCGAATTTAAAAAAAAAAAACCTATACAAAATGTTCACCCGCTCGAAAAAATACTCTGTGCAAAATTTCAGCTCAATCGGACTTAAAATGGGGTGGCGCAAAGCGATTGAAATTTGGCTTTTTTGAAAACCGAAAATACCGAAATGTAAGTTTTTCTAAAACATGAAATGTAATGAAAAAAAATTATTTTTGAATAAAATAATGTCGTTTTCGTACTTAATATCAATAAAGACAAAAATTGTTTCATTGTCGCCTTTTTATGATTTATAATTTATAAAGTACTTCCAAATCAGTTGTTTTGAAAAAACAGAGAAAACCTCTTTTCACGAAGTTGCTCAAAATAAACGGAACAGCAACACTGTAGAACTTCATTTCCATCTACAAATATGCGAAAGTTATATATCTGACTCCATGGAAAATTTTCGTCACCCTTAATTCGTGATAACACAATTATAATTGCCTAATCATATCTAACAACTCTAGATCCAAATAGATATTATGCAATTTTGTATAAAAAAGTTTCTCGCTAGGATGTTGCTATCGACCTCTAAATCCAAATATCCCCCTAAACTCGTTCCCTAGAACGCTATCGACTGGTTAACACAGCGTCTCCACTGGTTCAACAGTAAAAGGAGACGCACGGCTATCGTTATCGTTGGTGTGAGTGGGTGCCTTTGCAGCGTTTTCAAAATGGCTAGGGGCACGAAAATTTACAGGAATTATTAACCGGCAACAATCTTTCACTTTTGTTTTTTAGTTTCAGCTTTAGCACCACACCTGTAGTTTTCTTCTTGCGATTCAGTAAAATAGCTTCAAAGCGGTTATTTTGAAAGATAGAAAAAAAAACTTCCCTACAAAGATGCGTAAAATTGATGTGGCTACTACATGATAGATCATCGTTTAACTTTATCTGCAAATATACGAACGTTAGATGCTGGTTTTCATTGAAAATTCGGGTCACCTTGATTTGTGATTACAGATAAAAAGTGTTCGCTTCCAACATATTGCACAGTTTTGTAGAAAAAAGTTTTACACAAAAACATTATTATAGAGGTCCAGATCCAATTTCACCCTAAACTCGTTCCCTAGAACGCTGTCGATTGGTTAACCTAGCGTTTTCACCGATTGAACAGTGAAAGGAGGCGCACGATTATCGTTCTCGTTTGAATGGGAGGGAACTTTTGACGCGTTTTCGAAATGGCTAGGGGCATCAAAATTCATAGGAATGGTGAATAGCTCTAATCTTTTATTTTTTCCTATTTTGAGCTTCAGGCCCCAAAAGCCAAAAAAAGTGGGTGTCCCTAGTCACTCCTATTTTTTCAGGGACTTGAATGAGTTTACCCGTAAACATAACATTGAAGCGACGAACCCGACGAGCAATTACTTTGCGAAATCTCACGTAAATTGACGCGTTTTGGTAATAGCTAGGGGCACCAAAATTCACAGAAATGGGTAAAAAGCTATCATCTTTCTAAAGCAGCTATTTCGAGCTTTAGGGTAGCATTTTTTTCGCTTTTGTCGTTCAGTGTAATTTTTCTTTACTAAAGTGCACAAATATCTTATCTCGAAAACAAAACCATTAGGTTAATATGCAATACCGTTGATATATATGTGCTCCCTTGTTTTTTTTTTTCAAATTATCGGAAGCAAATGAAATTAATAACTTAAAATTTTTTAACGAAAATGAAAAATACATACACATACATTATTCATTGATTTTTATCGGTTATACAAATGGCTAGGGTCTAGGGTGGCACTCACTAACGATGTGCAGTTTACAAATGCTTCAGCTGTCTTTCGACGCTTCCTTCGTTTCACAAAATAGCTTGCACCAATAACTTTCCTCGAATTGGGGAATGGCAACTTCAGGTTTCAAGAAAACGACTTAAGCTGGTCAAAAACCACGCATTATGAGTATTTCCATAAGCGGGATGAGTTCCCGAGAAACCATCTTGAAATGCAAAAGGCGACTTCCGGTTTCTGAAAAAAATAAACCAAAATGACCAAATACTATCCAATGTGGTTATTTTTTAACCGGTATTACACCCAGAGGAAGGAGATGTCATTTTAAATTCGGAGACGCCGACTTTCGGAAAACGGCTTAAAATGAGTGAAGTTTGATATAAAATTCTTCCATAGTCATATCAAATAGAGTTTTCGTAAATATTAATGTACTAATGTTGGACATTTCACCACAAATTGAGTGATTTAGCCATTAGCCTTTAAAAGGTCAATTTTTTTACTTCCGATTGCCAATAATTTTTTTGTTTTTGAACTTATCAAGAAGTGAGAATCTCTAGCTGAACAGCTAATTTCCACAATACTTCCGATTCGACTTTGTTCCAGCTAGTGTCCCTAAATGGAAACGAAGTTATCCTAGAACTGCGTTTATTGTCCTCTGTAAAAAAAATCCACTCCTAGAGACAACCTGTTTCAGTAGCTGTCGTTGTTCGAGGAAAAAAATATCAAGTGCAACCGTGCAAAACGATGAGCTGCACACACAAAAAACGTAACAGGAACCAACTCCGGCACGATTTCGCACACGAAGCGAAGCCTGGGGATGTTTGAATAAGACGCAGAGCCGCATTCACCGACAGACACAAAAGGCTTTAATTCCGCCGGAAATTCTAATTGAAATTCCTCGGATGAAATATTTATGTTCGGTTCCCTTTTTTAGCGAGCGATTTTTGGATAGCGTAAGAAGTTTATCCCGCCCAATAAAAAAACACGCGATGTGCCTGCATGCAGAGCTTTCAGCCATCTTCACTCTTTTGTTTGAGTTAAGCCATCGTTCAGCTCTCTAAGCGAAGTGGAAATTTCGTGATCGAGAAGAATGAATCCAAGGGAAGAGATTTTTCAAATTTAGTTTTTCAAACCGGCTCTCCCTCCGTCGCTTGTCTTCCACCACTCTAGAGCTACATCAACCACGCGCTCATCAATCCTGGAACGTAACGAACGATTCGAAAGTATGCATGACTCTTCTCGAGGATAGAGTGGTTTGCAAAGTTGGCATAACTTGTTCCCTGTTTCGTGCCGCAATGGTTTCCTTGCATGTTGACCACTCACTGTTGAAAGAAGCCCCACTAGGATGATGAGCATGAAGAACTAACGTATTGTTGCAGTGAGCACGTCCTGCTAAACATGTACTTCCGAACCTTTTCCCCGCTTTAACTTCATCTTTGTTGTTGCGTGTCGTGGTTTGACATGACGAGTAAACTTTTCGTTTTTCCGTTGAAAAATATTCGTATTTATTCAACAATTATTACCACGAGATGTTTCTAGAAATATTTTGTTTCATGCTAAATGTTAGATGCTACGCACTCTAAACAGTCTATCCGAAAAGTAATGGCAGCGATAATTTATTAGATCGTTTTATTCTGATTAAAAATATTTTAAGTGCTGTAAAGTGTCAGCAGTAAAGTAAATTTTATTTTACTGCTCCGCAGTTATGGTCTCTGTTCCTGGCGGACATATTGTAATGCACTCCGGCCGACAGCGACAACGGTGGCGTTGGGCTGCTGGGTTGCACAAACACAAAAACTCTCACAGCAAAGCATCACGCGGGGTCGCAAACGCGAAAAAGAGAGCGTGTGCCGGGTGTTATCAAGATTTATGGACAAATTTTATGCACTCATCACTACTGAGCCGGAACGGGACTGGGTTTGCGCGGTGAATGCTTTTTTCCCAAGAATGGTGAAATTAATCATGAGTATGCCTCACTCCAGCTGGTGAAGTAGAGATTACCCAACAAACAACGCTGAACGAGGTGCAATATATGTAAGCATGTGACTGCACCCAGCATAAGTGGATCATATAATATTCCGTGACTGGTACTCTAAATGTTTCGTTTTGTAAGCATTTTAGAATCAAATTTAGTGGTTGCTGATTGCTGAATTTGAATAGCAATCTTTATAAGCCTCGCCAAAAATTGGGGTTTCAACGAGACCGAGAAAACTTATTGAAGGTGATAAAACTCATTGAAATCATAATCTATTATGAGCCAGAGACACAAGAAATGAAACAAATATAAAAAGTAAAATGTAGGAAGTATGTAGATGTATATATACGTAGAAAGTAAAAAGTAAAAAGTAAAAAGTAAAAAGTAAAAAGTAAAAAGTAAAAAGTAAAAAGTAAAAAGTAAAAAGTAAAAAGTAAAAAGTAAAAAGTAAAAAGTTAAAAGTAAAAAGTTAAAAGTAAAAAGTTAAAAGTAAAAAGTAAAAAGTAAAAAGTAAAAAGTAAAGAGTAAAAAGTAAAAAGTAAAAAGCAAAAAGTAGAAAGTAAAAAGTAAAAAGTAAAAAGTAAAAAGTAAAAAGTAAAAAGTGAAAAGTAAAAAGTAAAAAGTAAAAAGTAAAAAGTAAAAAGTAAAAAGTAAAAAGTAAAAAGTAAAAAGTAAAAAGTAAAATGTAAAAAGTAAAAAGTAAAAAGTAAAAAGTAAAAAGTAAAGAGTAAAGAGTAAAATGTGAAAAGTAAAAAGTAAAAAGTAAAAAGTAAAAAGTAAAAAGTAAAAAGTAAAAAGTAAAAAGTAAAAAGTAAAAAGTAAAAAGTAAAAAGTAAAAAGTAAAAAGTAAAAAGTAAAAAGTAAAAAGTAAAAAGTAAAAAGTAAAAAGTAAAAAGTAAAAAGTTGAAAGTTAAAAGTTAAAAGTTAGAAGTTAAAAGTTAAAAGTTAAAAGTTAATAGTTAAAAGTTAAAAGTTTAAAGTTAAAAGTAAAAGTAAAAGGTAAAAAGTAAAAGTAAAAAGTAAAAAGTAAAAAGTAAAAAGTTAAAAGTTAAAAGTAAAAAGTAAAAAGTAAAAAGTAAAAAGTAAAAAGTAAAAAGTAAAAAGTAAAAAGTAAAAAGTAAAAAGTAAAAAGTAAAAAGTAAAAAGTTAAAAGTTAAAAGTTAAGAGTTAAAAGTTAAAAGTTAAAAGTTAAAAGTTAAAAGTTAAAAGTTAAAAGTTAAAAGTTAAAAGTTAAAAGTTAAAAGTTAAAAGTTAAAAGTTAAAAGTTAAAAGTTAAAAGTTAAAAGTTAAAAGTTAAAAGTTAAAAGTTAAAAGTTAAAAGTTAAAAGTTAAAAGTTAAAAGTAAAAAATAAAAAGTAAAAAGTAAAACGTAAAAAGTTAAACGTAAAAAGTAAAAAGTAATAATTGAAAAGTAAAAAGTAAAAAGTAGAAAGTAAAAAGTAAAAAGTAAAAAGTAAAAATTAAGAAGTAATCGAAACTTTTAGATCTATTTCTGTTTGTTTTCGCATAATATTTGTCTTTAATCGTATACTTAAGACAAGCTATATTTCGTTCATTCTATTGTTTTCAATTAGTTTAGGCTAGTGATTGCTAGTTTGCTAAAAAATTAATAAAAAGCCACGACTATTCGTAAATATTTAAATCCCTATTCCTCCATCCTCGCTACCCCGATCATCGCGATACACACTCATAGATAACTATCATTTCCGCTAACCACAGCGGCGCAGCTGCAGCAGTCATGTCACCCGTACCAGCGAATGTGCCCAGAAGGTGATTTTTCATCCCCTTGCCAGAGTGTCCTGTCGTCGCTCTATGGCTCTCGCCAGCCGCAGTCGCACACAGTACAGCGGTGTGAAAAGGATGAAATATTTGATTTAAAAATTAAAAAGCGCTACATTATTCATATCGGCTGTAACGCAAATAAATTAATATCACTGCGACTTGTCAGCGGCACCGGCGAGAGCTCGCTTGACCAACATTTTAATATTGTAATTATCGCCACCGAACGAGAGCGCTGATTGTCATTAAATCGGGAAGCATTCAGTGCAAAAGTAAATGCTGGTTGCACATGTGCCCAATTGTTCGTAAATTATCGAAAAGCACTGTCATACAGCGGGATGCCGAGTAATCAATTAAGAATTTTCGGAAGAAAGTGGAAACAAAACGCACCAAGATTAATGTTGAGATAAATTTACTGCAAGTTCATCGTTCCAGGCAATTACTCGGCGTGTGAGTTTCGGTGCAAGAGAATATTTAATGATGCGTAGTTGAACTCGGCAGTAAATATTTTAAACGACTAACTTTTTTTCATTTATTATTCATCGGCGCTGATTTTGTCAAGTTAAACAATTTCACTTCCATTCATGGAAGGGCGATTTCCAAAAAAAACACTTTGATGTGACTGATATCGCAACGGATATCAGACTAAATGAAAGCACGATTGGAATGGCGAACAGCCCCGCCAAAGAACAGCTTATTGCAGTTTGCGAAAGACAGCTGTTCTATGCTTGTCGCATGATTGCTGTTTCGTGTGCCATTTCCGGAAGACACTTAGCCCGCAGTGGCTGTGGTCTAGGAGCTTCTCGCTGTTCCAACACTATAACCAGCGAATAACAGACACAGGACGACTGCTTTTTTTGCTTTCACCAAAAGTGCTGCTCTGGATTCTTCCGGCTTAATAGCTTTTTTTTTCCTATTCAGGATAGCCAAACGTTTTCTCACAGCCAACGCCGTGGCGTTGTCATCTGGGTTGCTGGGTGTAAGTGTAAGCTGTCCTGTGTAATTTCCACCCACATTGAATAGCATTTACAAGTTGGAGGGTTGCTTTGGAGGGTGAAGACGATTATGGACCCTTTTCAGCGAAGATAAAGCAAGATCAAGTGAGTAAAGAGTATAAAAATGAACAGCTTAGGTAAACGAAACAAAAAATACGTTCCGAGCTACGGGTAAGCGGTTCTTATGATTTGTGAGATGACCATAGACTATGCAGGGTAGGGTGGCATTAGAAATAAACGTGTGAAATTTTCAAACCGGGCCACACATAAAATAATTTTTGCAGCAAAAAAACCCTGTACATAATGGATACAAGTCATACGTATTCCGATACTTTTATTATACATATTATGCAAACGGAGAAATTGATAAACTTTTCCTACTGTAAGATAAAATGCTGTGTGATAAAAGGACTACTTAAAATGAGTTCATATTTCAGTTAACTCTAGCATTATAATTGCAATTACAAATACTGGCTTTACGTGGTCTTAACTACGTCAACTACAAGGACACAGACACAATCGCTGTAATTTTCGTTGTAGAATTACGTTTTACTTCAATGTGCAAGAGCACTGTGAAAAATATGACGAATAAGCGCCACTTTTAAGAACAAAAAACTTTTCTAGCCCCGAACGGTTTTCTAACAAAAATTTTTTAATCGATAGTCTATAGTGGAATTGTGACATGATGATTGACTGAAAGATATGCCATCTTTTCAATAGTAAACAAGTAAAAAGTTGAGCAGAAGTACATCAAAAATTCAACCAATTATGGGTCCATTTTCTCTAACACATCACCGGTAGCCTAATGGTGCCGTTCGAGAAAAACCAAAAATATGTCGTTTCAGCAGCCCCAAGGTGCAGATGATCAAAGTAGAGTCCTCTCTGTAACGTGGTACTACAACTCGCTGTGCCGTGTTGTACCCAGCAGGTTTGAAGAAAAACCGCATTCATTTATTGTTGACAACCGTGAGGTAGGTCCCAATAACCAGCTGCTGTGGATTCTATAGAAAACCATTTTATCCTCGAAGAATCGGCCTGAATGTGTATTGATTTGGGTAACAATGAGACGTGTGAGAAAAAAATCGAACTTCTAATTTCGTTTAGCGGTAGGGCTAAGCAGTTTCGTCTTTTCGGAATATGTCTTCATACAAAAATTTAGGTTCAATTGGACTTCAGAAAGTGGTTCCTCAGAGCGGTTTTAACTTTTTGACAGGTAGTTCATGAAAAAGTCGATATCGAAAAATCTAAATCTAATTTTTCTTTTGAAATTTGATTCACACATATCTTTCATGAAGAGCAAGAACAGTACCCCAAATTACTTCCTTGCGGTACATCCAGGAAAACATACATGATTTCCAGTTTAGTTCCATACGAAGTGTACATGCCACTTGGACACGACCATCACAGATTTTGCTCAAAGTTGGGGTAATTATTCATCTACTGTCTCTTTGGAAAAATCCCAATTTTGGTGTCGATGGGAATACCCCCCGCTCTGTAGGACCTTCCGCTTTATTGCAAAGTCACGCAATTTTTGTCAAAAATCTCTTGTTTCTTTTTCTTACAATTCATAGACGTGAGATATCGGAAAAATACTGATAGACGATTTTTGAGGAAAATAAACCAAAGAATCCAGAAAAAAATAACTTTTGACCAAAAGTGTTGCCAGATAAGTTATTTTTGTATTCGAAAACTAAATTTACATTTTTTGGCAAATGCAGCCATTTTTTATTTTAAATTAGATAATTTAATCGTGTTCCTTGGTTTACGTAAGAAACACTTATTACCCCGAGGTAATATGAGCCAATCTCGAGATATAACATTTTCACGAAGAATTAATTGCGAAATTTAGAACTATGTTCCTAAAAATGTCATATCTCGAGACTGGCTTATATTACTATAGGATGATAAGTGTTTTTTACGTAAAATTTTCCGAGAAATACGATGAAACCATCAAATTTAAAATGAAATTAGCTGCATTTGCCGAAAAATGTACGTTTAGTTTTTAAATACCAAACTAAACTTACGGTCAAAAATATTATTTTTTCTGGATTTCTTGGTTTATTTTCTTCAAAATTCACCTATCACTATTTTTCGGGTGTCTTACGTCTATAAATTGTAAAAAAAATAATTACGAAGTTTACAACTTTTTTCGTAAAAATGTTATATCTCGAGATTGACTCATATTACTCATATTTCATTGTGACAACATCTGAGCTTGAGCTTGAGCTCGATGACCGCACAATTCGTAGTTGCTCCTCCGTGATCGATTTAAGCTAGTGAAGTTGCACAGGGAACAGCGTATATGGCTACTTGGGATTAGTTTGTCATCTGGTCTGATGGATTGATAACGGTGCCGGCCACCTCCTTACGATCGTTAAGGTAGGGTAGGATGTTGTTAAGAAGGAGGTGTAACAGTCGTTGTTGTCGGAGATCGAGTTTACTGCTGCATCTCTGTGACTTCGACGGGAAGGAATGGTTATGTCACCGTGGTAACTGAACACTGGCTAACTGACAATTTACCATCAGAAGCACCAAGATGATTAGATATTTATCTATTGCTATTCCCGAGTAGCCTCGCAAAATGCACTTCGGAAGG
Organism: Wyeomyia smithii; assembly: GCF_029784165.1. Classification (NCBI taxonomy): domain Eukaryota; kingdom Metazoa; phylum Arthropoda; class Insecta; order Diptera; family Culicidae; genus Wyeomyia; species Wyeomyia smithii. The sequence goes on from NC_073694.1 coordinate 44,111,037, forward strand.
AACGAATGTTGACAGGTATACGCGCAATTATAGAGGCAGCGGGGGCGATCTTCGGCTAAACGGTCCGACCGAGTTTATCTCTGCATCTCTGCGACTGTAGTAGAAAGGGAACGTGGTAATTAACGGAATCAAAAAATGTTGCGCGAGGAGCTCGCTTATTACGAAAACGAACGAACGATGATTATCTTTTTTGCTAAACACCACGAGCCTCTGCAAGCGTCGCGCGCGAAAAAGCATCTGCCACTCGAAGCAGTCAACTATTTGCCTATTACCAATCCCGAGTATCTTCGAGGGAGCAAACGCACATCTGCCGACGTGGTTCTCTTCCCGCATCGCATTTTCATAATCACGATATTTATCAACAAAACGAAAACGATCTTAGTGAGACATGAACAAATATCTGCAAAGCCTTCCCCGAGCAGAGACGTGTTTACACTAAAGCATAATGCTAGACCGCTCTATTCCCTCCTACCGAAGCAGACACTCGGAAACACGACGTTTTACGCCGATTCTCTCTTAGTTATCGATGCGAAATTGTAAATTGGCAAAGTTTCATGCATCCAAAGACTTAATAATTAAAAAAAATGCAGATATACATATGAGCCAACATATTGTCCTAAATTTGCTGACAAAATGTCGAACTAGTTATACTTGTGGCATGATTTATAAAACCTCTGTTCAAAAGGCAGAGAAATCGAAAAGTTGAAACCCAAGATATTGGCTAGCATTAAAGCACCGTACTCCAAGCTTTTACAAAACAACCTCACCAATTCTCACTGGGTGCAAACATCTTTTGCTAATAGAACCCTACATGGAGCCTGACCACGCACAACCGTGGTAATTGACGTTGTGCGTTATGCTGGCTCATTACTAAGTTGAGCGATGAATTTTACTTCTTATTTTCTTTTTCACCACATAAAACCCTCGAGCAATTAGGTTACTAAACTTTCATAAGTAAACCCTACAGAACTTTCATAGGAAAAACCTACAGAAGTTAGACCACGCTGCCGAAACACCGTCCGTATCTCGTACTCGATTTTGGACCTCCTGAAGCGCTATACCGAGTTGAAGCATAGGTCGTGTAATATACGAGTCTGTTATAGCACCTGTTGTAATTTACGGTACACAGGTTGCTGTTATGAATAAGTATAGTAGAAGGTCCACCAGGGAATACGAACGATAGATTTGAACGAATGGTGCAGGCAAAAAAAAATTCAGAATCAGTAAAAATCCTCCTTGGCTCATCGATTAAGACTTGGAGGGATATCATTCAACAAAACCTGAATCGCTTCGACCACATGTCTTTTGCTGATTGAAAAATCTTAGCTACTGAAAAAGACAATTTTCTAGTAAGTTATTAGAAATTTAAGACCTGGAGGAATCAGATTCTAGCGAGTGGGGTAATCTGTTTTTTACCAAAGGGTGCAACAAGCCCTCAAAGAGCAGTGAGAGGCGGAAGGTGGAGGTGAAAGTGGCCACCGATTCGCATCGGTAGGTGTCCAGTGGGGACCTAGGTGAATGCTTTTCGATTTCCATCGACAGATAGGAACCTTATCCCAAAGATAGCCAAACCAAGGTGGACTGGTCGGTATATCCTGTGGACATACCCTAGCCGCCGGACGATTCTTCAGGTGTTTTGAAAAAGAACACACATTCAGGACCTGTATGGGACTGATTGGAGACTGCAAGAACCTTCCAAGCGCTTAACATGCTCTGGAGAACGGGATGTCAAACACTTTAAAGGAAGCCCTGGGCCGCGAAACCATGGATGTAAGAATGACCACTGCTACGCGGTTTAGCTGCTGCAACTCTCAAGCAGCCTCTGAGTCGTTGTCGGACATCGCCATCCCTGCCGGAAACGATAACTGGATGGTACAATATGGCGGTCAAATAAACGACGGATAAGTAGGCTTCCGATTCATGAGGTTGTGTCGACCTCAAATGAAGGCTTAGGCTGTTGAGTAAGTCGCTGTACTAACCAGCGCGATCAGATCTTGATGGAATCTTAGGCAAAAAATACCAGCGGAAATGGTGCGGAGTTGATCATCGACGTGACGCCCTCCAGCCCAGAATAGATCACGAACTAGCTGGTAGACGATGGCTACATCAATAGCGCCAGTCGGTTCGCTATAGTGTAGATCACAACGTGATGCGAAAAATGACAGGTAGAGCCAATACTTCAACCGTCCATGGGTGGAAGTCATCGCATGTCGATGCAAAGATACTCGTAGAGTCAATGAAAAGGAAACTCGAGAAGGGCAGTTGGCTTCGCCCGAGTACCGAACAGTTAATTGCTACACTGTCGCGGGCATGCAATGCCACCATGTCTAGGACTCGCCAGTCTAGGAATGGAAAGTCACCACTGATGCGATAGCGGACCTCCACAGTGCGTGTCTCCGTGTAAGACAGAGAATGCAACATGCGATGGACTTAACGTAGAACGCCGTGCAACATTCTAATCTGCAAGTTGACGACAAGCTCACATTCAAGTTCCATGTCAAGTATATCTGTAAGAAGGTCTCGAATGGTGGTAAAAAATAACTAAGACAGATAATTGAGTTTGATAAAATTAGCTTCCTCGCAAAAAATTCTACACTCTTGCGTGCGGCCTTCCAGAAGTTACTCGGAACATTCGCATGGCGGACGAAAACATGCGAGTAGGCATGTTTTTTCAATTCTTACATCGTTTCATTTATCAATTCCATCTCAGTTTTCACGACAAAATTGTCGGAGTAGGTCATACGATTCAGACTTTGCCAGAAATCCACGATGGGACGCAACATGGGTACGTTGGGCCATTTCGCCAACTCGAATACCACATCGATATTCAGCCGCTTCATCTCCTCTAAGGATCGCTTCGAGTAGTGGGCCGATGCCAGACCCGACCAAAATACCGTGTCTTCCGCCTTTTGGTATATCTTGATAAAAGACGCAACTTCCGGTAGGCACTTCGTACTATAAATATTTCCGTACGCGGCCAGTCCAGAGCGAAAGAAGAGCAATTTTGACATCCCCTTCTCAATGATTGTCAGCCAAACTTCACCTCGAAGCTCACTTCATTCGGAGGTAAAAAAAATACGAAGTGCCCTGCCAGTCGTTGCCATCGGCTTTGCCGTTTGCCGAAAAAATCGACTTGACCATCTTATCAAGCCGCTGCCGTTTCGTCATTGCCTGCAGCTCCGAGATCGGTGGACGGGACTACCGCTTCCTGACATGCATGCCCATGTTCGCCAGGTTCTTTTTCACTGTTTAGTCGGTTGCATCGACCTCCTGGCCGAGCGCATGCAGCAGTGTAGCCATTTTTGTCGCGGTCTTCCTCTTCAGCATCCTTTTAGCTTCTTGTCGCTCAGAGACCCTGAGTCAGGGTCGTCGGCCGTCCGAAACCAAGCTTTCTTTCAATGCTCTGATTGTTGTCCAATAGTGCCAAGATGCTGTAAATGCCGAGACGTGCGTATCCGGTGTCCAATAACTGTCGGACGATGTCCTCTTTCGACGCGCAGGATACCGTTCTTTAAACGCGCATACTTCTGAACGGAGGAGCTTCACTGTTTCACTGGTGAGTTCGACTGATAGAGCTGTCAAATTTTTTTCTGCTGACTCATGGGTTAATATTATTGATGCTGCATGCATAGTATCGTCAGTGCGTGTAAAGGTAAACACATTAAAAATCGGCAATGTTGGTCCATTTTTTTTACGCAAACGTTATTGCAGCACTATCTCGAATGATGCCGAATAGCTCTGCGGTGTATATCAGGGAAGTAACGGATGTACCCTTCCTTCAATTTGAATTCAACAGTACCTCTGTTGACTCTCCTTCTAACAAAAATTAGTCCCTATTATAATAAAACTGGTGTGAGTTACGGGTGAAAGTTCTCTCCAGGTAATTATTATTAAGCGATCTTGTTAGGATGGATAGAGGCTCGGTATGGTAGAGTAGAAAGCTTGAAATGGAAAGGTAAAACTTACACACAAGCACGGATATGAATGATAAGCGTATCACTTGATTCAATAGTGATACTGCCAATAATATTGTATGAAGTGCGGAATATAGAAAACACCTCGGCAATATCACAATAGATCCAATCTCTGGTCGCAGTAATGAGTCCACACAGGAAAAAAACGGATGTAATTTTTTGGACATCTGCAGATGCGGATGTGGATATGTGATTACGGATGCAGATGTGGATGCGGATGTCAATTTTCATGCGGATGCTCCGCATTTACGGATGCGGATATCCGTAGCATCCCTTGTGTTTTGTTTTGCTTATTTCGCATTACCATGTCCCTCCCTAGTGCAAAAGTTATTTAGGTGAGCAGTAAAAATATCAAAAAAAAATTTTGCTGCAAAATTTTGGGAAACTATTTTTTTTTCTCAACATCCGCATGGTATGATGCAAATCCCAGAATATATGTTTATGTGAATAATGATTGATTGGGCAATATGTGTCACAGTAGTAAATTTCAATAAAACACCGAAATTAGTTGTGTTATTTTTGAATCAATAGGTACTATTAACCCTATTTTGGACCATGTGATATTGAAAGTTTTCATTTTTTTACTCAAGTTCCTTGAAAAAGACATGAACAAAATTTTCATGATAGAAGTTTTGGTTGATAATTATAGTTTAATTTAAAATAGCATCGACAAAAGTGGAATTTTATATAATAAATTCAAGTACAAAATAAATATTGTTAGATTTGCTCATTCCAAAATCGGAACTTTATTAAAAAAAACATCTAAACGGTGTCGGAGAAATAGCTTTTGTTTATTGTCTTGTAGTAATAACTACAACTGGTTTCGAGCCTAACAAGCGATCGTCTCAACATCATTCTATTCGTGCTTATACATAAGGTTGTCATTGTTTGTCAACCTTAAGAATAGGTACCTGGGTAGAGGATAGAACTCATTTCGCTGAACTTGATCGTACGCGATCTTAGAGCTTATAAACAACATGACAATATTTTTTTTATGGCATTATGAGTTAACCAAGTAATACAAAACCGTCACCCCGTTTCACGATTTCACCACCTCTGTTATAGTTGTGCTACATGCATAAGTACTCACAATAAAGTCTATTGTACGAATGTCTAAGCCCCATACTTCCTGGATAACTGCAATCTTAACTTTCAATTTTACAACTGTTTAGTCAGGAAGAGTCCTACCATTTATTATTCCAGTTTTTTTTCCTCCTAACCATAGACACACATAGTTCTGCTTTAATACTCAAAAACTATACTGCGCATCATGTTAGTTCAACGAAATGTGCCAACTGCAAGAAATTTCTCACTTCTTAAATTTGACAGATTTTTCCCCAAAACTCTCTCAAACCCCGGTGGCTGCATGTACGATAGATGTTACTCTATAGTTTAAAGTGCTCTTCCGGAAAACAAACTACATATACCTTGCTAGAAAATAAGCCCGGAATCTGTTGGGAAAGTGAAGCAAAAACCACAAATAAAAGCATAAAAGTATCATAATCACCGCCACCATATCGCAGAGCGTCATCTTGTCAGGACAGATGAGGGAAAAGAATCCTGCAACATGTTGAATATTACATTACGATTCTTTTCGCCACGTTTTCCTCGTCCATTCGTTAGGCAATCTCCGTTCCGCCACTTCACGCGATGGCAATACGTTCGTATCGTAGCAGAAGCAAAACTTTTTTGATATAAATTTTGTATTCGAAATGTCTACCCTCGCCACGTTGCTAGGTTCGGAAAATACTAACATTTTTTGTCTTTTTTGGTTTCTTTTTCTCTCTCTCTACTTCAGAATGCCGCCCGCTGCAAGCTGTAACACGGAGAAACCGTAGAGTGCGGCAGGAATTCCACCTCGGCAGCTTCGGCTTTGTCACCGGGTCAGAGCGGAAAATCGCATTCCGCGCTGCGCTACACAGGGACGAAACAGACCGACCCCGGTGGTGGAGGAAGAAAATGTAAAATGAAATGCAGAAACAGTCAAGATGACGATAAAACTTCACGAGTGCAAACATAAACATCATCATAAACATCATCGCAGTGACGGTAGTCGTAGAATTAATTTTCCCCGCGACTGCTCGGTTGGTGGTGGAAGCACAGACGGAAGTGCAGTGTTGAGGTTGAAACCGGAAGAGGTAGTGCAAACTAGGGCAGATGGCAACGGTCGTGGTGAGCTAGCGACCAGTGTACCAGCCGCGGCCGTACTGGAGGTCGGGGATGGTGTGGTCCGTTCTGCGGCCTTCGATCCAGTGGACTGTACGTGGCCCGCCATCGAATCCAGCATCGATAGCATCGACGCTGGTCGATCACTGGTGGCACAATTGCTGGCCCAACAGAAACAACCAGTTCGCCTCGGTCAGCAGTCAGGCATCGACAACAACAACTACAACAGCAACAGTTGCAGCCATCCGACTAGTTTTAGCGTTAGATTTTTTCGTTCACAAGTCCTGCAAACTGTGGTCGTGTTGTACATAGCACTGGTAGTAATCATAGCGAATGGTAAGACAATTATTGCAGAGCTTTTCTGTTCTTTCTTTGGTAAACAGAATTCCACTTCCGCCTGCAACAGTAGGGATGCTTCGAAAAACATCAAGCGGATGTTGAAAGAGTAAAATTCAATCTGATTCATAAATAAAGCAAATTTAAATGCCATTTTTATGGTGTGAATGCAAGTCTCAACAACTTAACAAAATCTCGTACAACTCGAACGTGACTGGATTAAATTAGTTTGCCGTTCTAACGTGTGTGTGACGTTCTTGATTCGGATTGAAAGATTTTCAATTTACATCTTGCGTTCTCTCGTTTCTGCTTTCCCCTCCCGCCCGTTTCATTGATCTGTTGTCATCATCGTACGAAACTGCCCTCTGGACATTCGTCCCTTCGACCGCATCACCACCCCAACAGCAGCAGTAGCAGCGTTCGAGCCCGATTTCGTATACCCACTGGAAAATGTTACGGTAGCAAAAGGTAAGTATTAAAGCCACTTATATGCTGATATGGTTTGATTCATTGGTTTCGTTGCAAACTACGAGATGTTGTAGCTGAAGATGAACACGTTCGTGTCTTGCTTTAATCTTGATAATATAGTGGTTATGAACAGTTCCTGCTGAAACCTAGCAACTCGGTGCCAAAGGTCTTTCAAATTTGGTTCAGGAATAGGAAAAAACTGGTGATTTGTTCTGTTTTGAATTTGGTTAAAAAAATTAGAATGGTAGGCTTTCATTTGAAAAGATCAAAATTTGGGCCGCCATCTTCGATTACATTTGGAAACTTATCAAACTTTTCTTGAAATAAAGAAGAGAATGAACTGTTCATCCAAAGAATTTGTAGACATTTTTGACAATTCAATACACTCGTCTGTCATTAAGATAAACAAGCATAAGCAGAATAAAAGTTAATAAGTTTATTAATTTATTCTACTGTTGAGATTCACAAATTCAAAACGATTAGCTTTTTGATCTTCAATAGATCACTGCATGGAACGGCCTAACCTCACTTTTTGTGACAGCTTCGGAAGGTTTGTTTACAAGGTGTTAGAATTTGAAGCGACGATTTTTTTTGTTTGTATGATCATTGTGACCTAATAATGAACACATTTCACATTAGTGTGTATCAATCCCAAAATGCATTAGAAAAGAAATGCGGTGTTTCAGTGCAGCACTCGTAGCTGGAAGCAAATCTAACCAACTAAAATTGTAATATTCTCCCACCATGTCAACTCTTTTTCTTCTCTTCCTTAGGACGCGATGCGACGTTCACGTGCGTCGTGAATAACCTCGGTGGTTATAGGGTGAGTGGGGAGGCAACTCCAGCTAGGGTAGGTATCGGTTTTTTCAATATGGTTAAAATTCTTCCCTGATTTTGTGGTCGGAAACGCACCGTTTCATCCCTTCGCACAACCCGGCATCCGGCACTGTTACTTGCACCTGTGCACCAAAGCTCCACTTAGTAGTTGCACCAGCGCACACCCGAACAGAAAGTCAAACTGCACCATCGCACCACGCAAGTATAATCCCACGTATGGAACCAAACCTGCACTCTGAACTGAATGTTCACGCACACAACTACTGTCGACGGCACTGAGTTACACTACTCGTTCCTGTTTATTCCTACAAATAGTTTTAGAGCCAGCACCAGCGTCCCAAGTGAAACGCACTCGATACCTTACTAGCGATGCACCGTAGTTTGGAGAATTTCCACCGCACAAAAACGCACTTGTATTGCACTGCACCCCTATTAAGTGCACCGTTTCTAGTTGATTTGCACTAATCAGAGCGCCAGCACCAGCACCAAACTATACTATTGGCTCACTATCTTGGCCTATATAACCTATGGCTCTCTATCCCACAAATCAATAAGAATTTAGCTATATTGTAAACTATATAGAATAGTAGCTTAGTCAATTTTTTCCACATAAACCATAGAAGGAAAGTATTCGGTCATTCATAGATGTTAGTTTTGTTTAGCTCTGTATTTAATTTAAAATATGATTGAAGAGAGATTGCTTTCATAAACGTCATTAAAGCTGTTTATTAGTTTTTCAATTAAAGATTAAATTTACAATCAATACATGTCAACATAAGCTTCTAACTTCGTTCGTTCATATACACTGCAGATAATATAATTATATTGACAGAATATCAAAGAATCGGGCTTTCTTCGTGACCCTCGTATTTCTAGTCGCTATTGTGGTTATGTCATCTTTTTGCAAACTTCTCGAGAATCATATGGCCTTCATTGGATCTATGCAACTCTAATCTGCTTAACGTTGCCTCACGAATTTTACTGCATTCAGTAAATAAAATGTACGGCTTATGTAACTACTAATGCTGTTTTGATTAATTGTGCTAATAACCCTAACTAGCAAACACCCAGATCTTTCCCACGGGGAAGACGTAACCTCAAAGACTTTTAACCACAGGAAATTTTTTCGGCATCAGCTGGGATTGGAAATAGAACAGTACAGGAGATGAAATGGAGCAGGTTAGGAGATGGCTTGATTCTACAACGATTTTAGCTTACTCAGATTTTGTAGATGCATCTACAATCTTCAGTTTCTGCGGGCGATGGATTTTATAGAAAAAAATGTTAATGGTCCATTTGGATGTCTGTGGTCTTTTGAACTCCAAGTGATTTTGCAAACTTCTTTGCAAGAATAGACGATGCTTCGAGCAACCGTTTTACGAGATGTCGAACAAATAATATATTAGGGGTCTTCACATCGAGCTCGTATACGAATACCCAGCCGTAAACTGTGTACCTTCCATTACTCGTCAATGGAGGTGAGTATTTTTACGGCTGGGTGTTTGTTTACGAGCTCGACATGAATACCCATATCGTTCATCATTGTAGTTCGATACGACGTGCATGTTATTTAACCCGATAACCATTTTCTACATTGCCTTTCTCTCTAATTCTTACGGGAGTAATCATCGTTCTTCACTTCTAACTTTGCGTAGAACACTTCCTACTTTTTATCGGAACATGTTTATGAAGCTGTAGAATCTATCTGAATAGACGCCAGAAACTCGTCAATTTTAGTTCTTGGTGTGCATACAAAAATCCCGCTGTAATCTGCCACGATTCATTTACTACTTTTTCACCCAGTAAACTTCGTGCCGCCCAGTTTTTCACTCCTTATTTATTTAAATTCTTTTAAACATTGAAGGCATTGGAATTTCTTATTGATTCCACGTACTTTCCGACTACGGGAATACCCACTGGGTGGTATTCGGTCGTTTTAGATTGTTTTCCAGAGAGCAGAAGTTGTCATCTAGGATTTTAAATTGACATGTGGAGTTTTGTTATGGCCGCTGGGTATCATCCTGGATCCGGAAATACCCATATTGGGTGTTAATCGGCCGTTTTTGTATATTTCCAAGAATTCAAAATGGGTTCGCCACAGAAGGCAGAATCACAAAAGGCAGAAGCACGAAAGGCAGAATCATGAAAGGCAGAACTCTATGACCGTACACACTAGGCAGAATATTTCAAAAGATAGAATTTCGAAGGGCACGAAAGGCAGAATCACTGGTAGTAAAACCTGACTCACGATAGCCAAGTGCGTGATGGCAAATTGGTGCGAATCCTGGTCACGGTAGCAAAGCTGCCACTCTACATTTATTATTTAATATTATTTGGTAACCAGATATAATAACTGGTCGCAAGCAATGACAAGTTTTGATGGGAAGTGCAAATCAAGCCTAATTATTAGATCCGAAACGCGCAAACTGGTTTGGCTCAGGTCCTCAAGACTTTCATGGCATCGCGGCGAGTAATTTTTAGATGTTAGGTCTTACTTACACTAGTCTAGTTGGTTATAATTAACATAAAACAATTCATGCGGCGAAGACGCATAATCGAGGACAAAGAACCGAGGCGGCACAACGATTAGTTCGATAAAAATGGCGCTTTAAATCCAACTAAAACACTTTTTCGTTATGAAAAGTTGTATGATTGCTCCGAAGAGTTCTATAAAAAAAACTCTAACAATTTTATGAAAGTAAAAGCTCATCCTCCTTAATGTACCTCATCACTATCATTTGTCGAATTCAATTTCAAATTTCAATATTGTTCTTAAATAAATCTTACTACTACTCGATCAAGTCAAGAGCAACTGGCAGTTTTACTTTCGAAAATATAGTAAAATTTGTCATAAAATTTAGGACAAATATGAGCGTCAAAATGGATATCGGGGTTGAGATGAATATCTATCCAATCAAAGTTTTCTATTAATCTGGTGAAAAATATGATAAACATTTGGATTTACAAATAGTGTTTAAAACGATAATATTACGCAAAGTGTATAAATTGTTTTACAATAAGCATGTAGAGGAAATATTTATCAGTACTCTCGATACTCAATAATATATTCATCTCATACAACATGAAAACACAATTGAAAACATCGCATATTTTCTAACTAAACCAATCTGCTAATCCATTGAATGGATTCTTCTTAGTTTACTTTAGATTTCTCTTAAAGTAGAATCCTCAAAAACTTACTTAAAAGCTCTAAATTTGATATTATAGTCGGGCATCTGCACTCGAAAACTCATTTAATTCAATCACCTACCTCAGAAAACAAAATCCGCGCATTGCTCTATACGGCTACAACGGGACTCGTTCAGGGGCCAACCAAAGTTTTTCCATCACTAGCGGACCAATTTTTATTTTAATCACTAAACAAAATCGCTCACTACACTAAGAATACTTTAATCTTTGAAATGTTCATCTTAAATTTCCAAAAATAAGCTTGAATTAGCAGAAATATATGAGATGAATTTCTATAATTTCTAAATTTCAACTTTATGTATTTTCATCTGTTTTCACTGTGTTGAAGGAAATCAAAAGTTGCTAAATCAGTTTCTGTTAACACGAAAAAATCATACTGAAAATGGTGAATTATTTAGACATAATTGACATAATCGACAGCACTGCAGTGGTGACCTAGGTTACCAATTTTGCACGTAAACAACTACAGCGGATATCTAGATAGCCTATTACGACGGGCTGCGGCTACGTTCATTCATGATAATGTGATTCATTCATGATCAACAGTGTGATGAATATGGGGGCGTCGTGAGATGAATTTGTAGTGATTCAAGTTTTAAGATGGATATGGAAGCGTTGTGAAAAATGATTTGTTCACAAAATCCAGGATAAATCTAGCTAAGTTTACTCAATATACAATGCTGAACAATTCCATAAGAGCACTTAAGCGTATTTGGTTAATTTGTTCAATGATTTCGTGAAAATTTGGTGGTTAATCCGTGCATTCTTCGTGAATATCGGCTTAATAAGATAAATAATGGAGCAGTTCCCCTACAAAATATTCGACAGTATGTGCTGTTATTCGTCTGAAGATGAATGATTTTTGAGTAAACAATTTGTTACAAAAAAGACGGATCTTCGTTATTGCCTTATTTTGCGTGTAGGTACTAATAAACGGTCGTAAATTTCAAATTGTTTCATAGCAAAAGTGAGTTTGAGAGCATATCCCCTTCCTTTAGCCAACCCAACGTCACTAATGTACCCGCTTACGCTTAACTAAATCGTACGCCGCTCTGAAAATCACAAACAACTGATGATTTTGCAGATTCTACCCTCAGAACTAGTCTACGATCTGCTACAAAGTGAGCAAAATCCGTTTATTATTTATCGACAAAAAAGTCAATGATTTCAACCTGAAGAAAGCTAGCCAATGGTTTCAATCTGAATAAGGATGTAAAGGAAAGAGCACTTTTTACGCTCCGGCATTTTATTTTTGACCCAGATTGTTAGTATTTTGAACAGGGTTTATTGCATTATGAAGAAAAGTTTCTTTACGTTCGACCACGGCCATTTAATCGCTGTCACCCCAGTCGCTGAAGCTGAGTTTAAATAATCTAAGTACCAGATTGATAACATTTTTTCTTAGATCACTTTCATGATCCTTGAAATAAACTTTGTAGATTGCTTGTTTTTTATATTTAAAGCGAAACACGCGCAAGGATAGCACTTCTGGCGAGTGGGTGGTCATGAGTTCGAATCATAATAGATTCAGACTATTCGGTTATCAAAGAACTTGAACATGGGTTTATTCTCAAACTTCCCACCTCAAACCCTTCCTTCAAGCCAAATCCCCCTGTTGACTCTCCTTTAAACAAAAATAAGTCTGACTAACAATAAAACTGGTATGAGTAACGTATAACATTTCCCCTCAGGGAATTGTAATTATAGCGCAATTTTGGAACAAGGTTTCGGCCCTTCCTCTTGACATCATAAGAATTTCATAGAATAAACCTGACCAATGAGGAACGTTTGGCGAAATTGGTAGCGTGGAAAGAGATTCGGTCCAGCAGATCAGCAAGCTTGAAACCGAGGGGTAAAACCTCATACACAACACAAATGTGAATTACAAGCATGTCATTTACTTCAACAATATAAAGTACAGAGTCTGGGCAATATCACTATAAATCAAATGTCTCTGGTCGTAATAATGAGTCCACGCAGCGAAAACTTAACGAAAAGGATGTATGCAATGCCACGATCGCAAGGTGGATGTCAAACTACATAAGGTTTGTTTGTTTCATTACTACCTCTAGCTGGTATCAGTGACGGCAAAGCACATCAATAACAAACACGCTACCGTGTGCAGAACAAAAATGAAGTTGAATTCTGATTATTTAATGTTGGGATTGGGAGGCTCTCTGGCGAAAAGATTGAACAACCAACTGGAACCTTTCTTCAAGGGTATCGATATCGGCTGATTCATTTAGAATAAGTTTGAGGATCTTATTTTGGATCCTCTGCAGTTCAATTATGTACGTTGGATGTGTAAGACCGTACTCAATTACTGGCCTGAAAATTTGTTTGAAGATAGCAAGTTCAGCTCAGTTCTTCAAGTTCAATTTAGATTTTCGGTTGATGAGAGGATACAGTTGCATGATAAGAGGGTTGCGTTTAATTGATATTTTATCTACCTGATATTTTATCTACCTGAGGTTAGACCTAAATAGGCCACTTTTTTGAACCAGTCGATAGTAGAGCCTCCTAACCGAACTCTAACATTGTCAGTCGGAACGAGCCGCGGGGTTTCAGAATGAGGGAAAATAACAGCCTGGGTTTCAGCTGCATTGATACAGATTTCCAGCTATTGAAGTATTCGGCCAATGCATCCAGGCCTTGTGGAAGTTTTCTTGTAAGAGCTCTGATCACACGACCCTTGTATACGAGTGCAGTATCATCGGTAAATAAAGATAGTTTACCATTACCATCTCCCAGTTGGTCTCGAGGTAGGATGCTGATCTAACAAGCCAGTCGTCGTAGGTTCGAGTCTCGGCTCAGGAGAGACTGTTAGTGTCAGTAGGATCGTAGCGCTAACCCCGCAATTGTCCTATACACTAAACAATCGGCTGCGAAGTCTGTGTATAAATAAACAGAAGGTCGAGTTCCGAATCGTAATTTAGCACCAAGGCTTTGCTTTGCTCTACCATCACCAGATAGATCAGTAATATTTAATGTAAAGATGTTGAAAAGAATTGGGCCAGGGATACTTCCCTGGGGAACCCCGACATCAATATTAAAAGTGTCAGAGCTGATGTTGTTTAGACAGAGCAGGAATGTTTTGGCCGATAAATAGTCTTGGATAAACTTCACCAGGAAGGTCGGACAATTGAATCTCTGCAGCTTACAAACCAGGTTATCATGCCAAACATTGTCGAACGCCTTTTCGACATCCAACAATGGCATGGCAGATGTTTTAACGACAACTTTATTTCGCCTAACGACAAGTTAGTGGACAATCAGGTGGCTCTTTCGAAAGCCGAACTGGTTCTCAAAGAATATGTTGTGGGAGTCGGCAAAAATCAACAGCCGTGGTTGAATGAGTTTCTCAAATAGTTTTGAAAGAGCAGCGTGGAGGCTAGTTCGACGATAGCTTTTGGACTTTTACCTGCCTTAAGTATTGGAATGACTCTAGCTATTTTCCAACAAAGTGGACAACAGCCAAGTTCAAAGCATCTGTTGAAAATGGATGCAAGGTGTTGGTACAAAGCGTCGCATTAATGTCTCAGCTCGATGTTGAATATTGCGTCGAAACCAGGCGCCTTCATATTTTTGATTTGTTTGTTAGCGTTTTTGACCTCTTCCGCCCTCACTCTCTGCTCATCCGGAAAGATGATAGGGGACTGTTGGACTGTAGGCATGGTATTCGAACCATGACTTCGAGCGAGCTTATAACCCTACTACTTAATTGATAAGAACTTAGGAAGTGGTTTCCAAGGGCTTTTGACTTTTCAACCGGAGTTAACAGTTGTCTACCATCAGAGAAAAGGCGAGAGATTGGTTTAAGTTAGTTTTCAAGCACTGTGGTGAGTTTCAAGGAGGGTTTTGAGTAATTATTTTTTTTCTGTGTGGACTCCTCACTGCGACCAGAGATTAGATCTATTGTGATATTGCCCAGGTGTTTTCTTATTCCGCACTTCATATTATTGGCAGTGTCACTATTGAAGTAAGTGATACGCTTATCATTCATATCCGTGCTTGTGTGCATGTTTTACCTTTCCGTTTCAAGCTTACTGCTCTACTATACCGAGCCTCTGTCCATCCTAACAATATCGCCTAATTGATATTCCCTGGAGATAATTTTAATACGTTATTCACACCAGTTGTATTATAATAGAGACTTATTATTTTTAAAAGGAGAGTCAACAGGGGTTCTGTAGAATTCATATTGAAGGAAGGGTATGTGGTGGGGAGCCTGAAAATAAACTCATGCTAAAGTCCTTTGACAACCAAATGGTCTGATTCTACTAAGATTCGAACTCACGACCAACCGCTTACCAAAGCAGACTCTGTAACCTTGGGGCTACGAAGCTACCCTGAGTAATTATCTAGACCACGTAGAAGCTACGGTAACTAACAAATCTGGAAAAGTTACGGATTTTCTTATCACGAAGACCAGTTCTTTGGTATTGCCCCTGGTATATATTTCGACACCTGACTAATTTGTTAGTAGAGGTAGTCAAAATCAAAGGATTTACAGTTACCCGGAATCTGTCTAATACCATTTTGACTCAAACTTCGAACACTTTACAATAAAAATCGAATTATAATAGCTAGTGTAATAAAAAGTATAATTATTATATGCCAGTTCGTTCCTTGAAGTGTCCTTCACCCAGTGTCGAGCCCACAGAGCACACTCCATTACCGGCGTTGGGAAAAGCAAGCATTAAGCTCAACTCTGATTGGCGAAAAACTGTGTTTCAGTAAGGCTTGGCCATTTTCTGTAGCACAATAATATGCGCTCAAACGCTCAATGACGGTGCATTGATTGCTGGTTTTTTGGTTCCGGTCTGTCATATGTTCTCATTGAAGCGTTGAATCCCGGTCGTTTTAAAACCACTTTTATGATGTTGTCCACAATAAAAGCTTTTTCGAATGCGTTACCAAAGTACTCCGGCACTGGCAAGGGCTTTTTTCCAGGATCTGAGCCATCCAATCTTTTACGAGTTAACAAAAACAGAGGGGTTTTTGTTGTTTTGATAGAGATGCGAGCACAACTGTCAAACTTATAATGCAGGGTTGCCAGTCGTGCTGCGTTACATAGTTATTTTCACGTTACTGTATGCAGAAGCGTTGATTTTTGTGAATACTTTTCTGGTAACAATCGCTTTCTTTATCGTAGAGGATATTTTATTATATTTGCTAGTATATGTTGTCTTCAGCACGAAGAGATCACGCCACCATAAATTTTAGGGCTCAAGTCTACCAAAAGAAACTGTTTTGGCAGCCCCCTTTTCATATAATTTTTCGGAAAAAATTGGTACAAACGTCATCAATTCTTTTAGTTTACATGTTCTTAATTGTTATGTTTATGCATGTTATACTTTATGACGTTATTAAAGATCTTAAATTTAATCGGTTTAAATAGATCAAAAACATTCTGACAAATAATTATTAACCGATAAACAGCGACTTGTTGTTAATATTCAAACTTGAAGGGCTTACTACTGAAAAGTATTGAAAAACTTACCAATGATTAATATATTACCGAATACTCAACTCTATTAGAATGATCGGATACTTTCCTTGGAAATATTAACATATAAATCACATTGAACCATCATATTGATTCATAATTAACCGTAATAAACTTGTCCGATGCTGTTTCTTTTGCTAGAGTTCATCAAATACTGCCATAAGTCACCTTGAGATTTCACATAGAAACGAAACCAGATTTCTACATTAGCGTTCAAAATTCAATTAGTTATTTCCCCTAGCATATGGTACTGACACATGTAATTGCGAAATTTATCAACTGGAACGCATCGGGCAACGTTTTAAATAGTAATTATTTTATTTTCTATTACTGCTTCCATCCCGCAAACCACATCCTCTCCGGTGTCCTCTACTGCGAGCTTAGTTTTATCGAACAAACACAATCCGGACTATATCCTTTGAAATTGCACCACCATATATTATCTACCTCCGTTCTATCCCACGGAAGCACGCAAGGCTGACATGGGTAAAATGGGCAGCACTACCTTTTTTACGAAATATTCTCCTTTCGCAATAATAATTTCATTTTAAAATACCTTCAATGCCACTAGCAGTGGCAGAGAGAGAAAAACCACAGAATTCAGAGTCGCATTTTACTTCTGATTCCCCACCTGCGAACGTAGCGTATTTATGACCGCAAAGATTCTATACGCACGTTTCCTTCCAGCACACAACAACGGTTTTATTGTCCCCATCCTCAGACACAAACATTCGCGCTACCTGCTAGTTCCTGTTGATTTTGCCGTTAGCCACTGCTTTGTACATCTATAGATACAACTGGAAACATAAATAAATCCACCAATAAAATGTATAATTCACTGCACTTTTGCACCGTTCAGCACCGCACCTAGAGCTTATCATCCAACATTCCTTTCCGGCTATCCGACTCGGGATGATCCTGTTTCAACATACCGTACATCCTTCCGCCCCACTCCCTTTAGCCCGCCCCAATTTCCCATTCTATATCAAATATTGAAACAACGCTTCACCTGCCGCACTCGCGAGCACATTTCCCGCATTTCGTTTATGCAAACAACAGCAGAAAACCAGAAAATTTATCTCCACGTGACTAGTTTTTCGTGAAATTGAACTCATTTTCAATCCCTTTTCTCTCGCTGGATGATACCCCACCACTATCGCCCACGCAATCGCAGGTAGCCTGGATTAAAGCGGACGCGAAGGCAATTCTGGCGATCCACGAGCACGTGATCACCAACAACGGGCGCCTTTCGGTGACACACAACGACTACAACACCTGGACGTTAGTGATTCGAAACGTCAAGATGGAGGATCGGGGTTTGTACATGTGCCAGGTCAATACCGATCCCATGAAGATGCAGGTAAGCTGGGGAAGTTTCTGTTATAAGATGTTTTGTGTGACGCCCAAGTAGCAACATTAACCTCTTCCTTATTTTTTTTTTTTTGTTGGCAGACTGCATTCCTGGAGGTTGTGATTCCGCCGGACATCATCTACGAGGAAACGTCTGGTGACATGATGGTACCGGAAGGTGGTTCAGCAAAGCTGGTGTGCAAAGCGCGTGGCTATCCGAAACCGAAGATCATCTGGCGGCGAGAGGACACCCGGGAAATAATCGCACGTAATGGCACCCACGGGAAAATGAAAGGTGAGTTCCATCACCAGCCATCCGTGGGGTGATACGAGCGTCATGTTTCAAATTAATCCGACTTCTTTCGCTTCTGACTGACTACTCATACGCTTGCAGCCACCGTCGTCGAAGGCGAGATGCTATCACTTACCAAGGTGACACGCTCGGAGATGGGCGCGTACATGTGCATCGCGTCCAACGGTGTCCCACCGTCGGTGAGCAAACGGATGAAACTGCAAGTACATTGTAAGTTTATTTGTTCCTTCCTCTGTGCTACGAGCGTACGATGCCTAGTTACCGAGATCCATTTCAGCGTAGAACGATTCGTTTACAACAGAAGAGTATACTGATTCCTTTGGTGTTTACATCCTAACCTATTCACAGCAAAAAAACGTCTGCGATGGGTATCAAAATGTTTAAAACTATATTTTCTAAATCATCAACAGAATTGGATGAAAAAATATTAAGTTAATTATGTTCAACAATACAGTGGAGCATTCTAAACATCCTACAATTACAATGTGATTTGAAAAATTCTTTGCTACTGCCAGAAACCCCGTACAGGTGGCAACATTGTTTCGGACCCATTAAAATCTCACACAGCTTCGAACCATGAAGAGTAAAATTTCAATTTAATTCAATTCACACTTGCCACGGTACACTTGGCAAGACAGGAGAAGAACTGTCGGGCTTCCTGAATCAACGGAGCAAGTTCTCTGGCACTCGGTGGACGAAAGGAACTACCACGGAAGAGAAGGGTTTAAAAACCAACTTTCATCACGCTCGGAGGATGGCAAACTTGAAGAGCAGTGTGCTGCTACTCTGCGCTACTGTCAAGATTCACAGATATGAGCACTAACACATGCAGGGCTACTTGAAACCCGTGCACATACGACACGCATCACATCATCAGATAGCAGGCGAAGATTACCATACAAATGGCGAACGGCGAGCGTCGGTCCTGCCTGATGTGGTACGGACACCGTCGCACCGCCTGCCGGCATACCAGACGTGTGTGGAATTTGTAGGCTAAAATTAATTTAAAGCGGAACAATTTGCAGTAAAAAAGCTACTTGTAGACCCTTGTCAACCGGGGGACGTTTGCATTTTATCGTACAAATAGGTCATGTAAGCTCGTTCCGACTACAGTGGGATGTTCTTGAGGACATTTTTGTTTGTTTTATTTTTTTATTAGCAATAAACTATTATCACACAGCTTTTAGAAATTGTCCGTTGGTTGTTACCGATTTTCTAATACTAATAATATGATAATTTGCGTAATCCTTTTTTGAATGAGCTAAGATTCAGTTCAATAATCTTGTCCGTAGAACGATATATATGAATTAATCACCAAACCGTGGTAGCTCATTTTTATCAACAGCCTTGTAGCCTTTTTAAAGATGGTTAGTAACTAATTTAGGCACGCAAAACTTGGTTGGTGCGAAACAACATCAATATTGTGCGAAATTAGCGCAACTTTTGATTAAGTTCGGATAACGAATGTGTCTCAGTTACAACGCTAATTTTATGTAACTGTATAATGTTGCTGTTCTCCCTGATGGTCTCGAGGTACGGTACTGGCCTAACAATCCAGTCGTCGTAGGTTCGAGTCTCGGCTTGGGAGAGACTGTTAGTGTCAGTAGGATCGTAACCCTAGCCCCGCAATTGTCCTGTACACTTAACAGTTGGCTGCGAAGTCTGTGTATAAAAAACAGAAGGTCATGTTCCGAATCGGAATGTAGCACCAATGCTTTGCTTTGCTATAATGAAGCTGGTTTTGTGTTTTGGTCGACAAAAATCACTACAATTGCAAAATTTTTACCAGTAACAGTATCGTCGCAGGTTTTATATGTAGTAAATCTGCTTCAAGCTAAATTGATGAAAGCAATCACTGCTTAGACTCGAACTTTTGCATGAACAAATCAAGTTTAGCATCTGACAGAATTTCCCAAATATCTTTGAACATTATACAAATATGCTAATAAATATTAATATTTATTGAATAGAAAACAAATTATCATATAAAATGTCATAAGAGAAATTCGTTCTTGAAAACGTCCATTTATTTTATATTTATCTGAAGCGGTATGAAAAAATTTGCGAAATCCAGACCAATCAGAAATTAAGGCACCCTTGGTCATACAGGATTTTATTTAATGAGATTTTAATTCGGTTTCCTGCATTTTTCTTCTGAATAAAACTATTTAAACGCGATTTGGTAAAAAATATCAATGCGTTCTACATCTGCTGAATACGAAAAATCAATAAAAATCTTAGTGTGCAAACGAGTCTACGAAAAGCATTCTTCGCCTCTTTTTAAACTTGTAACTAACTGAATTAAAAATCTTGTTCGTCAAATATACACAATGCTAACTGATACCCTCGTTACTGCGCCTCTTTTATATGACGACAACCACGTATATCTTAAATGGCCCATAATTTCAAACAAATATAAACAATATAAACCACTCAAAACCAGCTTTCCTGGAACATGTTTCCAGAAAGTTCCTAGTTTTATCAAAATACTACATTCGGGAATTGTGGTTTATTTGTTTATGCCATTGATAGCTTAAGTTTTGTTTTAATCTTAAATTAAACATGATGATGATGATGGTCCCGCCACATACCCCTACAAAGGTTTGAGCTGGACGATTTATCTATAGATAATCAATGTGATCACATTTTAATCAGTTATACAAAACAAAAAAAAAACGAACTGATTTTACCTCCAGATATAAACTTCTTCAAAAACTGTATACTTGATTCATAGAGCACACAAAACTAGTACAGGGTTTTCATGACCTTCAGCCAGACCAACCACAACTATTTCATGATTTTCTCTAAGCAATCAAATAACAATTTTAATTTGCTAAAAGAAATCATTTATATCTGAAAACCGCGCGCGAGGCTCAAGCTTTTGTAGTCTCTTTCTATTATTTTTAAAGCTACAACAACAATAATGAAAAGAAAAAAAAATCCATCATCATCACCGTGACGAACACAGTAGTTTTGTTGTTATAAATTTAGAAAAGTCCAATTTAATATAAACATATAAATAAAATTTTACAACACAATCAGATCCGTTCGTATAAAACTTCGTCATTTACAAGCTTCAATAAAACAATCAATATATGAATAGAAACCAAAACAAATAGTTCATCTAAAATAAATCCGTTTGTTAAAACTTCGTCATTTAAGATCCGTTTGTTCAAACTTCGTCAGGTAAACTCTACATCATTTTGAAAAACTTAGTATCGTTCTATACAATAACAACACGTTCTAACAACACGTGCAAAGGACTAAGATGCAAATGTAAACAAATTGAAATCGGTTGTTTCGATTAAAAATAATTTGGGAAGCGTTTTTGTTTTCCAAAATTAAAAGGGTATCCACGAACATTGATTTCTGAAAGATTCTGTTATGTAAAGGTTTGAGTCGTCAAGCTGCAAATTGTCTCATGAACTGTTAATGTTGGTTGAGAAGCCATTTTTTCTGTAATTTTAGGATAAACTTCAAATGCTCCAGGAATAAAAATGTTGAGACCTATATTCCAGAATTAGCAAACTCAATAGTACCAGTAAAAGTAAAATTTAACTTGATTGTAAGCGGTATTTATCATGTAATGAAAAATCAGAAGTGTTGAGCACAAAGCCTCGACCGCAAAGTTGACGTAGAGCTACATACGATTATTTTTACATTGCCTGCATTATTGCATTCAAAAATGGTCGCAAACTCGAGGTAAACTTCTCTTTTTCAATAAGATTACAACGAATTATCTGGTATCAATACGTTTATGTCAATAACTTTTACTAATCATCTGATCAATTTCGGAAACCGGAAGTCGCCATCTTGAATTAACAATATCGTCTGGATGTCAAATCCTGAATGGCCATTTTTGGCTATTTCCCAGCAATCGTAAGTTGTCACTTCAGATTTTAAAATGGCGTCTGGGGCCGTTTTTTATCTTCTGTGCAACATCCCGATTACGGAAATACCCATTTTGGGTTAGAACATTTCCGAAAGCTGAAAGTCACTAGCTTGGATTTCAAAACGCCGTTTTAAGTCGAGTCTTCTTGGTTTTCAAAATGGTGTTAGGAGTTGGTTTCCGGCCTCTGGTTATCATTTTGACTCCAGAAGTAACGATAATAAGTGGTATTCGAGCTATTTCGGGAGCCGAAAGTTGCCATCTTAGATTTCAAAATGACATCCAGATTTGATTTACGTTCTCTGGGTACCATTCTGGTTCAAGAAATTCTCTTATCAGATAGGATCGGCAATTCTAAGGTGCTTTTGAAATCTAGGGTCAATTTCCGGCCTCTAGATACAAACTTGGCTCCAAAAATCCCCATATTGCATTATATATGATTTACGTTGAAAACATTGCTCGACATTTTTCAATAATTCGATAGCTCACGATATAACATTGCAATTTTGCCGCTTGTTGATGAATGCGTTTCCAATCAAGGTTAACAAGGTAAATCCGTTGGAAACCAATATCACAATAGCACGGTTCAGGATCAAAAAAGCCTTGCAATTAAATTTCCAGCATGATCGGAAATAAAGATTTCTACTTCGTAATACTAAAAATACGACCCTTGCCCACGCTAATGAATTAAAGCAACACTAATACATTTGGGTAAAAACATAGATACAAATTTCCAAAATGAGCAATTCAACGGTTTAAAAATAATGAAGGTTGTTGTAGTTCCCCCTTCCTTTAACTACGCCACTAAAATACAGAAAAATCAATATGGGTATTCATGTCGAGCTCGTAAACAAATACCCAGCCGTAAAAATACTCACCTCTATTGACGAGTAATGGAAGATACACAGTTTACGGCTGGGTATTCGTATACGAGCTCGATGTGAAGACCCCTAATGTCACGAGAATAGGTATACATCGTATTTGAGAACCCACGTATACAGAATAACACGAAAATCATGTTGGTTGTTTTAAAGTTTACAACGAATGCTTGATCCGAAATGATGAACTTCATCATATATTTGACGTAGAATTACGCCTTACGGCAACATTTTGAGATAGAGGTACAAACTGAAATACCTACCCAACACATCGAGAGCGTCACAAAAACCGTCCAATTTCAAATGCTAATAACTCGGTCAGTTTCCAACGTGTTTCCTTCATTCTTGCAGCAATCGATTGGAATATTAGCTAAGCATCTACTAAAAACATAAAAATTGGGACTTTATGATGCAAACTATTGTGCTATTGCAAAGTTTGGAAGCTTGTTTTGAACGAGTATTTCGCCCAATCAAAGCTGAAAACAAAATCCAACATCATTAAAAGGCCGCAAATCGATCCCATGAAATCCATGGTTGCCACTTCCGGCAACGTGAAGTGCACAGCATAAAATGACCACATATTGCGAAGTCTGTGTATAAATAAACAGAAGGTCAAGTTCCGAATCGGAATGTAGCACCAGGGCTTTGCTATACCATATATTATAGGTTCAATGTTGCCCAGGGTCCGAAAATTCACTCCAACCATCCGTTTAAAATTCTGGAAACATGTCGACCTTCTCACATGTTATTCCGTTTTGATTGGTTTTGATGAAACATGAAACTTTAATTAAAAAACCTATAAATCATTCAAAGTATTGCCCAGCGCAAGCTGAACTTTGTCCTATTTTTATGTTCTTAAACTCGAATGCCGTAACGATTTCAAGCCTCTACTCATATTATAGCCGTTTTTACTTGGTGCTTGGCCACACTAATTGAAGTCGATACCGTTCCCCAGTGATGGTTTTCATACTTAATAACACCGACTTGGTCCAAACAAATACACAGCACAACCTTCCTACCGTGTATATTCGGCTGATGCAATGACGTAGAAGCATGACGAAGTAGTCCCTGTGACTTTCTTTTTTTCTTTTTTTTTGCTTGCTGTAATTGATCCAGTTTACATCATTTGTCACGGTGCGATTATGCCACGTGAGCAGTTGTTCTCAGGTGAAAATACAACGCTTAACGTCCCTTGACACCAAATCATAAAGAACCCAAGCTCCTTGTTTTTTGAAAAAATTCCCGAAGCATGAAATCGCTAGTATATGGCTAGGTGGGTAACTTTTAATATCAAAGTGAACTGTTCCTGCGTTTAGCATGAATCTCCATCGAGAAATTCCCCCAATTCAGCATCTTTGAAAGTCTTTGGCCTTTGTTCACACGAACAGTCGTCTACATATTTACGATTATAACATGTGCCATGTGTAGTAAAGATAACCCTTCCAGTGCACAGTGTTTTATTTCGCCGATTTCGTGCTCTAAATTAATAGCGTCCTCAGATTTGATTTTAGTGATATGCTTTATTTGGAAAAGTTTCTATGTACTTTATTGCGCTTCTTCCAGAATGGACGATTTAGTGGTTAATTCACCTAGAAGTGATATGAAAAATTTATTTTTTCAGAACAGTGAGATATATAGCCAGTGTCTTCGAGAAAGTTGTGGAAAATATTTTCGCTAGAAACTTTGTTGAAGTCGTCAAATTTCTATCTCTTATGTTAAATAAAGATATAAAAAGTTTTAAATACAATCTTCACTTAAATCATAATTTTCAATATAACTTTTGTCCTGGATTTTCTACCTAATATATATTTTCTACAAAATTATAAGCCAAACAAAAATACATATTTTTGCCGATTATTTGATCTAGCTATAGTTCTAAATTAAATAGTTATTCAACCATTCACGGCTTTTCGATGGTTAGTTTAACTTTAAATTACTTAGTCTTACGCAAAAATACGCAGATAGCTATTTGACTTTCTGAAAGCACATCTATTAAACTTCCAAAAAAATAGTAAATTATTTGTCTAATAGAGTCTTTTCGATTGTTTTAATGAAAAAATCCTTTTGCATAAAAATTCGTATAAGCTTTTCCAAATAAAACATATCACTAAAATCATATTTGAGGACGCTAGAAAACAAGTGTTTGTGTTTTTCTTTTCATCGCAGTTCACAGATCGTGATAAGATTTTAAGAAGCATATGAGATAGTGATTGTATTCACCCGCATGCGTATGCTGGATAAACTAATGCACTAACATCGGATGAATTACAGATGGAAGGAACTAGTACCATGTGCAAAATATGGGATAGTATGTGTAGTTTACTAACCGGAATTATATCAAGAGATCGGAAAACGACTCCCGGTTCGGCCAATTTTGGTTACTTTCAGAAATCGGAAGTCGCCATTCTGGAATTCAAAATTCATTTCATCCCGGTTCTGAAATTATTTGATCTTGTATTATTTAATTGTTTCTATAGCCACTAGAAGCCCCGGTTGGAATCTGTCCTGAAAGAACTGTTTTGAGAGCATATCACCATAATACCCAAAACCATTAAAATGGCCTATGGAAAAAAAATTATGAGCCTTGGACCAATAATTGCTGGATTCTGTCCGTGATATTCATAAAATTCCTCAGTTTCGGAACATATCCCGAAAAGTTGGACTTTCAAGAATGAGAAAATTTCTTATTGGCACTGATATCAAAGGGGATAAGTTGCTGAATATTATAGCGCTAAAAGCATCGTAATTGGATAAAAATTGCAAAGTTTACAAGAACTTTAATTCGTCGGTACCCTGGTCGGGTACGTAAGAGTTTTTTTTTGTCGAGCACATAACAGTTAACTCTCGATGCGCTTCAGCCGCCGTTTCCTTTGGGTGACATGAAAAACGCAACAGTTCTACGCTTATTTAAAACTATATAAGTCATTTTCACATAATTGAAAGTTAACTAAGGTCTCTTCTATGCATTATTTACGCGTTTTTTTTACGCTTGTTTCAAAATCTTCGTGTTTTTACGTGGAATTCGCAATTTACGCGTTTTGTTACGCGCTACGTATCCTCGCAAAAAATACTCTAGTGTATATGAAGCCACTTACGTGTCAAAGCGTTTTTACCGTGAGTCTCAGCGTTTTTTTTTTTTGTAAGTTTTGGACCACTGCGACCATCATTTTGATCTTTTGTGGTATACCTCTTCTTTAGTCTAGGTACTCGTGGACACATCGTCGTTGTCATGTTGCACCCTTAGAGTCTCAGCTCGGTTCATTACTTTCTAGATACAGTTTTTCACGAGAGTAGAAATAATAACGTAGGAAACCGTCCCAAAACGTTTGAACTTCCCTTGAGTATGATAGTGGATACAAATACAATGTTTTAAGTTTTTAGTATTTACTCCAAAATTTGTGTTTTTTGAAACTGGTACATGTTTACTTGTGTTCTAAAACATGAAACGTGATTGGAATAAAGTTGATCTGTTGACCAATAAGGAGAACTTGATTTTTTTTTTCTTCACATGGAGAACTTAATTGCACCCCTAAAATGTATGCAGTTTTTTTTTTTTTGCAGAAATGGTCGGGTTCGGATCGAGTCCGGATTTGAAAATTTTTGAAAGTATCGGTACGGGTCAGGTTTGGATTTGGTGAAAAAAAAGTTTCGAGTTCGGGTTTCAATCGAAAAAAAAAATATTGAGATCGGTTCGGGTACGGGTTTGAAAAACATCAAACTTGACCATCTCTATTGTATACCAAGCGAACAATTCCATAAGAGATGTCCAAAACTTTTTTTTTTCAAATTTTTGTCTTGTTTTTTTAACAGAAACTTTGTACAAATGGGCTAAACTATCATTGTGCCAATAGTACATTTTTTTTATTCACGAATAATTTTTGTAAAAGTTTGTGTAAAAAAGGTATCGATTATTACAAATATTTTTAGAACCAGAACCATGTTTTTCAGCTGGTGGTAAGTTTTTCTTAGCAACTACTGAACCGATTTGGCTGAAATTTTGTTTCAGCATGTAAAAATGGATTACCTGATTTGTTAAAAAACCGTTTTTGAAAGTTCCAAATATTGTCAAAATGGCGGCCATTTTAGCAAAAAAAATTCTTTTTTTTTCATGAAAAATCCTTATTCAAAAAATTATAGAAAATCAGATCGAAAACGGCCATGTAACAAGTTTGATAATCCATTTTTACACGCGAAAACAAAATTGAGCCAAATCAGTTCAGTAGATGCTGAGAAAAGATTATCAGTATTTGAAGAACATGGTCTCGATATAAACGCTGCCAACAGCGTAATACTCACTATATTTACATCCACGATATGCCGAATACATCTTCAAATGTACCTTAGCGGCCATTCACATACCACGTGGACAGCTTTGGCGGGGGGGGGGTTGGCTAATGTCCACGGTCCATACATTTTTTCAGTATTTATATGGGCAGTTGTCCACGGAGGGGGAGGGGGGGGTCAAAATCGTTAAAAATCTGTCCACGTGGTATGTGGATGGCCCCTTAATCAATAGCCAAAATACTCGAACACTCCACCCTACTCTAAACATCGGAATTCATTATTTTTCGAACTTCCAGAGAAGGGTGAGTCAAGGTTAATGATAGAAATATGTTTAGAGCCAAAACGATTCAATTGATCGATAGCGTGTCTTCGTTAAAGTTGTAGATAGTAGTTTTGTCCACCCAAAAAATATACAATGAAGAAAAATAGAAAAAAATTGTTTTATATTTTCAAAAATGCCGACTTTTCTTCAACTTTGTCAAAGATGTCACACCGATCAAACAAACCGTTCTGGCTCTAAAAATATACTTTATCATCAATACCATTTTTACACAAGCCCCTTTTTATACACTTTTTCATTTAAAAAAATAAACTAAAAGCTCACAATAACTGAAATGAATTTTATCTTTTAATTTTGTCCTTTTTTAACAGATTCCATGGATTCTGAGCTTCGTTTGGGATCATATTCTTTTGCCACCTTTCTGTCCTTAAAAACATTCATCAGTATTTCTGTAGTTACCGTAAACTGGGGTGACTTTGATCACTTTTTTTATTGTATGTCAAATATTTTCAGAATATACTGAAAACAATATTCTTTGATATTTTTAAAATAAGTACTGGCATGCATTGAAAAAGATTCAGTCACTACTTCAAAAGTTTAGCAACAATTTTGCTGTTTTTAAAAATGCTCTAAAAATTTTACACCAATAATCATTCCGGGGTGACTTTGATCACTTTATTGTTTTGATGAATTTGGAGTAACGCTTTGCTACTTTCACTAAATTGAACAGCCTTAAACGACTTAAACGAGTTTATAAATATGGAAAGCAATTAGGGGGCCATTCACATTCTACGTGAACAGTTTATAATGGCGAATGTCCAAGATTCATCCAAAAATTTTAGAATATATATGAATGATTATTCACTGAGAGAGAAGGTGGTCTAAAATCGTCAAAAACTAGTCCACGAGGAATATGACTTATGAAATTGTCCAAATTTGCATGTTACTTCACGTCTTGGGTTTTTGTTAAGAAGAAATATGTAATACGTTGTGGAGAATATTGGGACTCAACATTGCCTTTGAGGAAAAACTTGCAAAAATAACAATAAAATGTATTGTTATAATATTTGTTCATCTCCAGAACTAGTCTGGAAACAAAATAAAAAACTTTACGTATTGCAACTTGTTGTTTTGAATTTGCTTGAACCGATTGTATGCAACAAAAATCGCCAAAAATACACTTTATTTTCAATTAATATTTTAGCATGAAAAACACTCTTTAAATAGCAGGAAATGCATGAATAGTAGCAATGCGAACATATATCCACACAATCAGTGAAGGTTACGACAACTCCCAAGCACTACGAGCGCTTTTTTACCACATTTTCAAAAAAGAGGTATAGTGATCAAAGTCACCCCAGTTTACGGTACTTAGTTTGTGTAAATGATTAAATTATTGAAATAACATACAATTATTCATCGTCTCTTGACTTGACATTTACCAAACTTGAGGTGATCGTGACTACCCCCCTTAAATATCATACTCTATGACGGGTCAGCAGTCTGACTCGTAAATCTACATGAATATCTCATGTAAACCAAACTATATCTATCCACTATTTATCACATTGTTGGTAGATATATTATTGTTCTTTTATCGGCAATTAAAAGCCCGCCTCACACAGAAACGTTCTACAATTATTGAACATGGAACTAAAGGCTCAGTTTGAAATTGTAAACAATTCAGTGAAGTGTAAGCAAAGGATTTCCCGGTTTCGCTAAGAAAAATTTCTTGTGCTATAATTGTGGTTGTGCTATAATTGTGGTTGTGCTTCAACCAGCAGTTCCGTATCGTTTCCATTCTCCTTTACACACCTTAAGAAACTTGTTGTTTGTAGGCGGGTTCACATTCTATCACTCCACGCTTTTTCGTAAATTTTTAAACCACTTCTCCTTTACTTTTAAATAAATTATAGTGAAATGTAATGTTTTAAAATTTAACAGTTTGTAGATGCTGTTTAACCGTTATGTACTCTGCAGGGTACCCGGGTACCTTTTTAGACTTTATTACTTTAAAAAACAAGGATAACCTCAACTCAGCCAGCTTAAACTAATGGAATGCTCCTAAGTAGTGGAAATAAACCATTTCCCATCATCAGACCATTTAGAGCAGCAGGGGAAGACTTCGAATCTTTTACCCCATAAGTACTCGGCAGGGTACCCCAGTAACCACACCTGGTTCCTGTAAATCCGGATCTTCGGGAGCATGTTCCGGTAAGAAAAATTAGTACAATTGTCGATAAAACCGATCAAGATTGGTATCAAAATTCGTGAAATCACTCCAGGAGTTGATTTTCATTCATTTTGAGTCCATTTCGGAGCAGATTCCCGACCTTGAACATGGTCCCGAAGATCAGGATTTACGGGAACCATGTAAGGACCAATGGCTCTTTCGGTCCCATATACTGAGAATAGACAAATTTCCCAATCTTTTGACGGCTCAAGATCGAAAATCGGTCAAGAATTGAAGGAGTAAGAAGCATTTTATTTTGGTAGGTACCCGGGTACCCTGCCGAGTACTTACGTGTGTAAAAATTGCCGAGTACATAACGGTTAAAAACAAAAAAACAAATTGTTTTAAATTTGAGATGAGCCAAATTAGAATCATATATTTTATATTCACGGGTGCTAGAGCTAATTGATGAAAAATAACCATGCGTCTCCTTTGTTGTCGAAATTTATGTAAACTCCTCGTTAACCATTCTGTTGTTATACTTTCGATATTATCAGCCACATATTATGTTTAATATATTGATTTTAAACCAAACCATCGTAAGTGACATTATAGGTAAGGCATATTCGTTATCTAGATTAAAACTATATTAAAAATGGCGCTACTCTCGCAAAAATTGATTTGGTTCCGCAGCATCGAACATTTGCGTGCCTCGTGGCTTGTGCCTTGTTTCAGTCATTTGCTAATGACTATCGCACTGCACCTAGACGATCCGGGCAAGCAATGACTTCGTGCACCTCTCGGGAGATACTTTGACCTGCACATTCATCAGGAAAGAAAAGCGACAGATTAAGTTTCGCCTTCACTTTCTCGTTCTTCCTGTTACATTCTGTGGCTGCAGGTTACACCCGGTTAACCCCCGATTATTATTATTACTATTCATGCAAACTTTGTCCCGCCCTATGCAGCATGTCAAGTAAGCTCCAGGAGCATCGTTAGCATATCATTTTGATCAGTCTTTCGTTTTATGAATGCTAATAATCTTCGCACCACTCGAGTGTTGACGAAATTTTCACTATCAGTGCTCCTGATATTTTGGTTTATTTGCATGTGTGCTAGAGTTTCTGTAAAAGAACTTAAATGGTTTAAAAACTTATTGTGGGAGTTCCTGTGTCTATTGAATGATACACTGCTTCACTCGAATAACCCCATTCTTTTCAACAGAAACAGAAACGAGCTAATGACCGGAAAATTATTACCCAAATATTCCTACTAGGTACAATATTGGCTTGGCCCATTTTTCTGTTCCATTCCAAAATAAATTTTCATCAAGCACCCATTTCAAAAGCTACTCATACTGTAAAGAGATTACTCGGGCTCTCGAGTACTCATTAAAAATTTATTCACAATCCAACCAAAAAGGGCAAACCTTTTCACACCTTGGTCAGGGTACTGCACATTTTGCCAGCCGCGCTACCGGTAAGTGTTACGAAAAATGGATCTCGTAACTTTTCTAGCACCTCCACACTTGAGTGAACAACTTCCGGCCGTTTTCAACCTACCACGGGTTTGCTTCTCTGTTTCCTACCCACACGCCGCGGAAAATGGACACAGTTCATCCACTGATACAAGTGCCGAATCAGCTTGTCGGTGCCCCGCTGGGAACCGATGTCACGGTAATTTGCAACGTCGAGGCATCGCCGAAGGCAATCAACTACTGGCAGCGGGAAAACGGTAAGTCTAAATAGCGCGGTTGCAGCATCCGCCAGCGAGCAAAATTTGCTAAATTTAAATTCTCATTTCAATTATCGTTCGATCGCTCTTGTTTCACTAAATTTTGTTGGTTTTCATTGTTACCTATTATCGGGAGGACACTTGCTCACAACCAAGCACATGATTATTTGCTGATAACCATAGCGCACAACCGATTGACCTATTTTGCTACTGAAAATTAAAATTATCCATCGGTATCAAATAAATAACTTTTTCATTAATAATTTCCATTCACCACTGCAACTATTCCGAATACCGAATAATTGGTAACCATTTTTCTGAGTGGCCTCTTGTTGCACACTAAACTCAATCATATTTTCCATGTATTTATGTTCGTCGGGGGAAACCTGCGCTTGTTACGGTTGGAATTACCGTTAGTTCAAACGAGAACCTTTACCCCAGCTCTCGTGGCAGCTCTTTTGGGGCAACCAAATTTACGAACCGTCGCTGGAGGTGGCCTTATGACAGTCAATTTTTTTGTCCGTGAATGGAACATTTGACCCATTTGTTGAATAAAGCATTTTTCATGATGTGGAAATTATGCAGCCCCATTAGGAGCACACGACCGTGTGCAATTTGGAAATGAGCAAAGCGAATCATTTCGTTGATAGGATTTAAAATGTTGGTGTATTTCAATACACGGTATTGCTTGTGAAAACGCGAACGGCAATTTAATTATATTTTCAACTTCATTCATATTTTAACTTCATTAGAAAAATAATAATGGAAAATTGAATCATCGGTAATATTAAAAAAAAACTTTTCGAGTCAACATTTATATGATTAAAACTACATGTTTTTGAAAAACTTGCTTACTACCGTTAAATATTATTTAAATTATATATTATATTTCATTAGGAAAGTTTCGAAATATAGTCCATTTAATCATCTCTCCACGAAAACGAATATTCTTTATCTCCAATCCACATGAAGAAGTTTTATGCATTAACAATATACACGATAGTCAAAATGTATAAATTTCTATGGGTTAATATTTAATTAACAATACCGTAAATAGTGATCGATATCGGAACAATAAGTTGACTCTGTTTTTTGTTTGGTCCACAGTCTAAGAACAAAAGATTCCAGTTTCGAGATGCGTTTTTTTTTTGGTATCTGAATCCATGACAAAACTGCGCCCTTGAACATTTGAATACAAAAAAAAACATTTTTTACGGTAGAATCGGCTGTTTTCTCAACTTTTCTGCAGTGATAAAATTTGTTCTGTTTTTTCCGGTTTGAAGGCTGGGCTATGAGTATTATGAACACTTCGTGTACCAGCAGGCGTAAAATAGACTTCATTGAGGTTACCAGCATTCTGGCCAGCAACTCGTATCCCTACCTCCCTGTGGTACTAGCCGGGATATACGTAACCAAGTAAATAAAGGTCGTGGTAGCTAACCCGTAGTGGAATCTAGGAAGAAAATGAAAAACTCAGACTTTTTAAGTGACTGTCCTCCAGGTTGACGGCGGCTCACGACAGTGTCTAACTCGGCGGCTGAATTGAAAAACGTGTTGTTTCGAGCGCTATATCTAAGATAGCAACCTCATCACATGACTCGTTAGACTGACGCTTGTTAGGAAACGTACATGAACATGTAGTTTGATAACCAAAAAATGTAGTTCAATAACCAAAATATATAATAATCCCAGACTTTCTGGATAACCACTTCAAAATTTTTCAAGTTGAAGATCTTGTAACCAGCAAACTTCGACACCTCCGAAACGTACGTTCAATATTAAATAGCCTTTGACGATTAAAACCAATGGGAGCTATTCTCATTTGCAAACTGCCCCCCAACCTTGACTGAAGCTGCACTCTGGAACCGAGAAACACTTCTATGGGACCCCAAAACATTGTCTCATGCTTCTGCTCCAGGTCAAATAGTCTCTCATCAGAAAAATATGAACTCGTGACCAGCGTTTCGTAAAAGTATCCTTTAAGCTCTAACGAGTCTTTTAAGAGTAAATTCGGACGCCCATTGTAGGCCTCACATCCAAGGTCAGTTTCGAATCGCCTACGGTTCACTAAAACGGATGTCTCCTTGTACCTTTTGAAATCTCGCTTAACCCCAAATGATTTCAGACGTTTGAATATTGTGCAAGAGCAGTCACCGCCCTACGACTTCTCGAAATTGCTTCATCGCGAACCAAAAACAAACCACAACTGTCAGACAAACACTGGAAAGCTTGTGTTCGAATACATTGGACACGGTGTATGCACAGTTGGAAGCAACATACGACAGTTGTTCGCCACGAGACATCAAGATCGTCATCCGGGTAATGGAAGCTACTGGTTGGTAGAAAAGTGATACGGCCCTCAATACCTACTCACAGACACGAACGACACGCTTTCACTTCGCAGCTTCTCGGGGTCTGGTGATAAGCACCTTTCTTCCCCGCTAAGATATCCACAAAGCCACCTGGAGATCACCTGACCACCGAACAACAAATATACACTTCCTTCAGGGTGCGCATATCGACTCAGACCATCACTAGTAGCAATATATGTGCGTTCAAAATTATCCACGGAGTTTGACACACAACAAAGTCATCCTCCTCGGTCAAACACCTTGCAGTTACACAACTCGCAGGCTGCCGAGGACTGCGCATACCATGGTTAAGTAATGAGGCACTGGCTTCTGCAGAAAAACGAAGTGCTTTCTCGAGGCCTGGGACAAGATACGGCAATTGGAGAGGCCTCAACCGCGGTACTAGAGTAAGGCAACCTCGTGTCAACAAAATGAGTGGTGTGATGAAGAATGCCAGCAAGCTATTGAGAGGAAAACTACCTTAGAAACATCACAAAAGAAACCGAACTCAAAAATCAACGAGCTCGAGATGAGTTGACCAGGATCGTAAGGAGTATGAAACGCCTGTAAGAGGACAGAAAGTCAGGAAAATAAATATGTTCAGGGACATGGGAGAAAACCTTGATCACAAGAAAGCACGACATGTGGAAGCAGTTTTTCGATAAGCACCTCAATAGCGGCGCAACGAAAGAGAAGGAATCAAACAAGATATTGGGTCATCAAAGAACAGTAAAGCCATGGGAAAGAACAAACTGCATTCAGAGCTCTATGATGGACTGAAGGAGTTGTATGCCCTATCTATGAAACGAGCGATCGCCTACAACGCTTCCGTGCAATAAGGTTTATCATCACCGCCTACAAAGTTATCTCCCAGACCATAAAGGATTCGTCGGGCAGTATCGAGCGGGCTTTACGTAAGGATACGGATCATATCCTAACGCTCCGGCCGATGCTCTAGAAATGTCAAAAGTACAACGTGCCTACACATCATGTCTTCGTGGATTTCAAGGCAGTGTATGACATAGACGATGGAGACCGGTTATAGTACCTTTTCAAGCTATTTTGGATCGAGTTATGTGTTACGTGTGGGAATCGGGGAGACTCTCGAATCCTCTCGAAAAGCACAGAGGTGTGATACAAGAGAACAGACTATCCGGTAATCCGTCGAGCGGCCATCGAAACGAGAGGCACAATTTGAAGCAAAGGTAGTCAACTCATATAGGTGTATATTGCAATTCATCAGATTATCCTGAGGGTATAATCGTTGATAAGTGTGACTCGTGATTAAAATCTTGAATTAAAATTAAGTACACGACAGTGGGTAAAATTTTGGACACGTTTGTGACGTTGAATGGTCCGAAGCAAGGAGATGGGCTACCGCAATTGTTGTTCAACATAGCTTTAGAACTTGCTGTACGAGGGACAGGTGCGCAGAGGAGAGACACCATCATCACGAAGTATCGAGCACCCGTATTGGCGCATTGCGCCGATTTGAAAGATTTCCATCCTAGGCGGCTGCTCGCTTCAGCCTTACCCCGAGCCCAGGTCAGATTGCTATCAATTTCTTTGTTGAAGTTGCGTCTCCACGAGCCGCTTACCTCCCCACCTACGAAGTATGTGGCCGACCTGCACTTTCGTTTCCGAATTCCTGTAGCTACCGCCTTCTGCTGTCACCGGCGATGGAGCTCGGCATTTGAGACCCACATTTGGGGCCACCAGGTATGAACTAAATATCGCAGGCATTGATTGACGAAGATCGTTTGAGTTGAAAATTCAGGTTTTGGTGCGCAAACTAATCATGTTCGATCTCCATACGTTTTGTAGGCTTGCAAAAGCAGCCCTAGCTTTCTTGACCCTCGACCGTATGTCGCTCTTTGTACCGCCGTCTGGTGTTATCTGACTGCCGAGATATTCGAAACTTTCGACTCTTTCCACTAATTGCCCTGCTACTGTGAAGTTGGAAGGATTATCCACAATTACATTAAACGATTTGGGTTTGTTGACGTTGAATTTGAGACCAGCCACCTACCATGATCAGGAGCAGTAGCGGTTATAATATACATCCTTGCCTCATACCGGTGACTACCCGAATAGGGACGGACAATACTTCATTGTGTAGGACTCTCCATGTGAAAGCCTCGTACTGCGCTTCGTTGAGCTTGACGATTTTGTCTAGGTTTCTTTTAGTGGCTCGAGGCGCCCCGCCAATTTTCGTGGTTAAGTCGGTCAGAAGCTTTCTCCTAGTCAATAAATACCAAATATAGGATAATGCGGAGCGTGACAATATAGTCCACACAGGATCGTCCGGCACGGAATCCTATCTGCTGTCGTCAGAGAGTCTCGTCGATCTTCTCCTGTATTCGATCTAGAATAACTTTGCACAGAACTTTGGGTACAATGCACAGTAGCATGATACCTCGCCAATTGTCACATTCAGTCTTCACTAGGACGCCTTGCATCCAGTCGGTTGGAAGTTTCTCGGTGCCCAAATATTGCAGAATAGTTGATGCAGTATTTTTGCGGATAGCATGATGTTAGCTTTGGCCATCTCTGCTGATATGCGATCGGTTTTGTTGGATTTTATATATCGGATAGCTGCTTCGAACTTCTGCAGTAAAAGGAGCTCGGAGTTGACCCTTGGTGGCTCTTGCCGAGATGTTGATAGCTAGTCGGCTGTCGAAACTTGAAGAAGTTGTTCGAAGTGCTCAAACTCACTGGCCGGCAAAGTCGGTGAGTAGCTGTCCGGTCGCGTCTTTCACAGGCATTCTTGGATTCATTCTAGCTCCACTCAGATGTCGTGAGATATCGTAGAAGGGACGGATATCGCCGGTCGCTTACCCAGATTATTCTCACTAGTTTCGATAAAGGCATTCTTGATGGCCGTAGTTTGCTACCACCATCCGGAATATAATTCTTGTCCTTTATTTCGCGCCAGAAACCGTTGCCGTTGTTTTCTATAACGATTCGCAGGATTCGGAGACAGCCATGTTGCGTGTAGCTTCCAGGGAAGAACATTTCATATTCAGCCGCTGGATTCAGTCAAACGCTATTTTGAGCCGATGAACACACGCTCAGGTTGGCGGAAAATTTCCTTCGACGGAAAATGGTTACCGCGTCAATAATCGCGTCGCACCCTTTCTCTTAGCTACGCCAAACAGCTGTGTCCATGTTTCAGCCAGCAGTCGGTTGTGGTCACCCGTTGTCGCACCTTTCAGGTTGTCAACTCACCATTTGGAGTCCATCGTCATCGATATCATCGGTGTAAACCGTAGAGCTGTATAGGAAGCCTTTACGGACCTTCCAGGTAGCGCTCCGCAGACATACAGCGGAATGGAAGGAGGCCGATTGCGAGCACATGGGATCATCGAGCGTAGAATCCTGTGACCAATATTCGGTGGTAAACAAGAAATAGGGTGTGGCAGATGTATGAATCACAAGCCTTATTATACTTCTTACATACGCGCTGATATTGTCAAGCTGATTAAATACGGCAGGTTACAATGGATTGGCCATGTAGCACGTATGACGGATGAGCGACCGGCAAAGATAATATTCAACAAAGATCCGGACAGGGACTGACAACTTCGACCCCGCGAACGTTTTAGATGTGGAGGGAATCTACACCAGACTAAAAGTGGAGGCTAGAAGAATTGAACTAGAAATAAATACGTCGAAGAACAAGTATTCGATTGGGAGAGACTCAAGAGAAACCAACATTTGGAACACTTACGGCGATCATGAACGGCGATGAACTCAAAGTGGTTGATGAGTCCATATACTTAGGATCCCTGGTAACCACCGACAGTAGCATAAGTGAATAGAGCCAAGAACGCAATCAAACTGGAGCATACGACGCTGCACAACACCGACAGTGTACAAAACCCGAATTAGACCAGTTATTCTCTATGGACTTAAAACCGTGTCGCTGTTCACGAAGAACTTACGCGCATTGCTCGTTTTCAAACATTAGGTGTTGCGGACAATATTCGGTTGCGTACAAACTGAAAACAAAAAAGAAGTGCAGGCGTATGAACCACGAGCTGCAGGCACTACTTGGAGAGATTCCGATGCACCTGACAGATATCAGGGAACTACGATGGGCTAGACAGCTCGCGAGGATGCCGGATGATAATGCGATAAAACTGGTTCTCCTCAATCGGACACCCCTAGCACCAAAAATAAAGGGGCTCAACGTGCTAATTGGCTTGGACAGGTTGAAGCACTTTTGTGAGTTTCGAGACGCCTGGGAAATTGGCGATGAGTAGCGTAGAAGCAAGGTGAGTGGAGGAGAGTTCTTGATCTTCTTCGGATGTGCTGATTGTTCATCACACCCAAATATGGTCTAGGTAATACCCGTGTTTGACGGATAACAACACTAAAAGCAAGTCTCACCATTTACTTCTAAAACGATTTTTACTATTGAAGCTGGTCTCATTGGTACAAAACAGATCTGACTGGCCAAAAACTGTGAAGTATTGTTCGTTTTAAATAAAAAAGGTATTATTAAATTTTTAGCATTGTTTAGTCACAGTTTTACAAATTAACAATATTTCGAAAACTCCGGTTACACTGGTGAACACAGGTTTGGCCCTAGAGCTCAAACTGAAAAAAAGAAAGATTATTGCTTTTTAACCATTCCTGTGAATTTTTGTGCCCCTAGAATTGATTACTTTTTCAGAGACTTAAATGAGTTTTCTCCTATCACTTTGACGCACTCCTGCATATACTAGAGGCTCCAACATCACCAGGAATGATAAAAAGGCTATAGTTCTTCTAAAGCCTGTATCAGACTAACCATTGCAGCGGTCAACCGCTACCGTTCCGTTCTTTTTCAACCAATCAGAACACAGCGGTCGACCGTCACTTGTTGTTGTTACAGAAAATAGAATTATTTCTATTTTTGCCGCCAACCGTTCCCAACGGTCATGGCGAAGGCAAACGTGCATCTTCACACCTACACAAATTCACATTTAGAGACATGTCAAATAAAAATGTGTGCTTCTCTTTTTGGCACACACGACAGCCAGTCAAAACATTGATAGCACGCTGCAACGCTGGTTGGCGATGTCAAATTTGGCAAAAATGAACCCAAATTTCCACTAATTAAAAGCCACTGGGCTGGATATTTTAAATATAGCATTTCTTATGTAAAATTGGTCAACAAATTGATTGGCTATGGTTTCATTTTGGACAGGGCACGGGAAATGGTCTTTTTCGCTCCTTTTCACCCTATTTTTGAGTATTTTTGGAAATATAGACTCTTTCCCGTGCCCTGCACAGAATGAAAATATCACCTATAGATTTATTTGCCAATTTTACATAAGAAATGCTATATCCAAGGTATCCAGTCCAACGGCTTTTAATTAGTGGGAATTTGGGTTCATTTTTGCCAGTGTGCGTTGGTCGAAAATTGACATCGCCAACCAGCGTTGCCGGTGCTATCAATGTTTTGACTGGCTGTCGTGTGTGCCAAAAAGAGAAGCACACATTTTTATTTGACATGTCTCTGAATGTGAATTTGTGTAGGTGAGAAGAGGCACGTTGGCGGTTGGCGGCAAAAATAGAAATAATTCTATTTTTTGCAACAACAACAAGCGACAGTCGACCGCTGTGTTCTGATTTGTCTGATTTGTAGCGGTTGACCGCTGCAACGGTTAGTCTGATACGAGCTTAAGGCAGCTGTTTTGAGCTTTGGGCAACATGTATTTTATCATAACGAGTAATTCAAGTTCTGGTCAGGAATAAAACAGAACTTTGAAGATTTTATTACTATCGAACTTCGAGCTTGGTACGATATCGATCACTACCCCAATGGACAAAGTAACCCCAACCCACAATATTCATCTATAAAATAGCATATATGTTATTGATTTCCCAGGATAAGTTTCGAATATTTTCCGTTTCTCTCTCGTCGGTATCAATTATGAATGCTTGTTCTGAGCTGTGTTCCTAAACGAACGTACATTTAATTGTTTGTTAATCATAATTCGCTAGATTACTGCCAGTAACGCACCGGGGGCGTACGGTGGTAGGAGCCGGGTTGTTGTGCAGCAAGTGGCGATAATTAGTTGCTACGTTTCATGTGATATTTGAATAAATTAAATAAATACATTCGATCTCTACTGAATTTGATTACCAATTATGAGGCAAATCAATTTATAATCGATTTTTTTAATAGGTGTTTCATTCTAACCTCTCAGTTGAGACACTTTGAGGCTACTGCAAGCCTCAAGCCACCATCATGTTGATGGCAAATTAGTTCAAAATGATCGGCCTAATGCGAACCAACACTCAAACCCAGTCCATTCCATTCGATTGGCAAATGAAAAAAAAAGTTTATCCTCCCACCCGCTGGAACTTTCCGTTGTTATGCAGATAAAAAGTCCGACAAATCGATTTTTAACCGACCGTTTCCCAACCCATTATTTCCGTGTCGTTGACAGGCGAGATGATAATCTCCAATGAGCGCTATTCGATGAACGAAAACGAAAGCTCGATGTACGCGGTGCAGATGACGCTTGTGATCCGGAAACTGCACAAAGCCGATATGGGTGGCTACAAGTGCATATCGAAGAACAGCATTGGCGATGCCGAGGGTACGATACGGTTGTACGGTAAGTATATAAATCGTCTGGCTGCATTGCTTTGCATGTGGGGCGGGTGATTCTGCCTTCCACTATGGTACGTACAATTCTGGTTAGTGGAAAAACAGCGTTGCCTGCGAATAAATCACACGATTATTGTAGTGATTATTTAAAAACTGATTGAGTTTTAACAAATCAAAGCTTTTTATGTAAGTCCAATTAGCGTTAATTGTATGTGCGTAGCTCAGAAAACAGTAGTCGTATCTGGCCACGCTGCTTCCGCCAGAAGTTAGAGTTTCCGAAACAGCAGCGATCGTTCGGTACATATTCGCCATTAGCTGGGGAACAATAAAAAAGAAATTTGTTCATGAATAATTCAGCCACCCAAACGATGTGTGAGAAAGTGCAAGATAGCTTAGGGGAACAGCGAGAGCAACCGAAACTCACTTCAAAAGGTTTAATGTGTAGCACGAGAACTGCAGATGAGACAGGGGGCGAGTGGGTTGAGTAATATGTATGATGCAGAAGGATGAAACCCGCGTTGGATTTGTACATAATACCGGGAGAGATTACATCGAAATGGTTTGGTTATCAAAAAAAACTTGCTCTAGGGCGGTGCTTCAGGAGAGTTACTGAACAAGCTTTTGGAGAGGTTCTATTTAGTTCTTATTGCGCATTGTTTAATATGGTGTTCAAATAATAAAATAATTATGCAGTCGAAATTTAAAAAAAAATGCACCATTTATTCAAGAAACAAAATCTTACCACTATCCCGAGTACCAATCAATCGGTTTAATAATGGCAAGTTTGGTTGATGCGTTTCTTCTATATCTAGGCTGACATTTCGAAGATATGTTTTTTTGTCCCCGTCGTTGAATTATAAACGTGTTCAACAGAAACCCGTAACCAAAATTGCCATCATTGAAACGATTAATTTTTCATTGGTCTAAATACCGCCAAACCAAGTAACAATGACTGCTAAATTGCATATTTCGCATCAATTTATTTGTAGTAGAAAACAATTAATACTACATATTATGTTAGATAACGAGTTTAGCTTATATTCGTATCTCCGGATTTGATGCACAGTGTTTTTGCCTTTCTCCTAGAAAGGTATAGCAATCACTGGAAAAACCAAAGGTATAGAAGTGGTCCCAATGGCCGAATGTCATATACCACTCGACTTCTTTCGACGAACTGAGCATTTTCTGTATGTATGTATGTATGTGTGTATGTGTGTGTGTGTGTGTATGTATGTGCAACTTTTTTTTCTCACTCACTTTTCTTAGAGATGGCTGGACCGATTTTCATAAAATTAATTGCAAATGAAAGGTCTAGTTGCGCCATAGGTTGCTATTGAATTTCATTGTAATCGGATTTTTAGTTTAGAGGTTATGTACCAAAATGTAAAAATCACGAAACATCAATATCTCAGAAACCACACAACCGATTTGATTAAAATTGGTTTCAAATGATCGGGCTGTCTTTAGAATCCTTAACTTTTGAATTTCGTAATGATTGAACATATGGTTCAAAAGTTATGTAAAGAAAAGTTATCCTGAGGTTGTTTAAACTCACTCATTTTTCTCAGAGATGGCTGAACCGATTTTCACAAAATTAGTGTCAAATGAGAGGTCTAGTTGCCCCATAGGTTGCTATTGAATTTCATTGCAATCGGATTGTAACTTTGTCCGTTGTTCATGAAAATGTGAAATCACATAATGAGAGTTAACATATTGACTTCCTCCTAACGATCACTGGCTAATTAAAAGGTAGAAAAGTGATCCAAATGGCCGAATGTCATATACTATTCGACTCAGTTAGACGAATCGAGCATTTTCTGCATATAAGCATGTATAGGTGTATATGTTTGTGTGTGGGTGTGTACGTGTGTATGTGCACCTTTTTTCGCACTCACTATTCACAGAGATGGTCTGACCGATCAGATTTCAATGAAATTAATTGCAAATGAAAGGTCTAGTTGCCCTATAAGACCCTATTGAATTTTATTGTAATCTGATTTCTAGTTTAGAGGTTATGTATCAAAGTGTAAAAATCACGAAACATCAATATCTCAGAAACCACACATCTGATTTGATTTAAATTAGTTTCAAATGAACGGGCTACCATAAAAACCCTTAACTTTTGAATTTTATGAAGATTGAACATGTGGTTCAGGAGTTATGGAAAGAAACGTGTTCTGGAGACTATTTAATCTCACTCATGTTTCTCAGAGATGGCTGGCCCGATTTTTATAAAATTAGTGTCATATGAAAGGTCTTGTTGCCCCATAAGACCCTAATGATTTTTTTTTACAAACGGATTATTACTTTGCCTGTTATGTTTAAAAATGTGAAATCCAGCTATGAAAAGAAACATATTCCAAGACAACTTACTTGGACTCACTCATATTTCTCAGAGATGGTTGACCCGATTTCCACAGAATTAGTATCAAATGAAAGGTCTACCTACCTCATAGCTCCCTATTGAATTTTGCAGTAATCGGACTGTAACTTCGTTTGTAATGTATCGAAATGTGAAAATCACGAAACTTCATTATCTTAGAAACTACACAACCGATTTGAACAATATTGATATCAGATGAACGGGCTAGTTAAGGGTTAACTGATGAATTATGATTGAACACGTGGTTTCAAAGTTTGGCTGCCCCATACGTTACCTTTTCATTTGATTGTAATCGAGCTTAAGCAAGCGTTATGTTTTAATTTGTAAAACAACGAAAGTCTATTATCTCAAGTACTACACGACTTATTTGAACATAACTAGTGTCATACAAATGAGTCATCTCTCAAACTTACAAATAACAAACTTCATAACAATTTGATATGCTGTTTAAAAGTTTTAGAAAGAACAGAAATTCAAAGACTATTCAACACTTTACCTGCTTCGATCAATATATATGGCCTCAACATGATTTAAATGTGGTATCGTACTATCTGAACGTTCCCGGTTTCGGTCGTGATTAAATTGTTCGAAATTAAGAGTCATTTCTTATATTTCGCTATTTCTGAAGCACTAACATTACGTCAAAATTCATATTTTATACTTTAATTATAACATAAATATTTTAGAACCCAAAGAGTGAATATACCTTTTTGGATTTAAGCATTCATGTAAATTTATTTTTACAAATAATAAGTTTGAATGAGAAAGGCTGAGTCTGACCGCTAGGTGGATTAATTTAGGTTTTTTTTACTGATTTCGTGCTCTAATTAAAAGCGTCCTGCAACAAAA
The DNA here is from genome assembly GCF_029784165.1 of Wyeomyia smithii. Classification (NCBI taxonomy): domain Eukaryota; kingdom Metazoa; phylum Arthropoda; class Insecta; order Diptera; family Culicidae; genus Wyeomyia; species Wyeomyia smithii. Next base: position 44,154,628 of record NC_073694.1, read on the forward strand.
TTATGCGATGTTAATGGGCCCATATTTTTGCTGATGATAGTAAAACGTTATCTTCAGATATAACCAAATAATTTTATAAAGTAATAAAAACTCTAATAAACAAACAAACGAATGATTAAAGAAGATATTAAATAAGTTTAAAATTTTGGAAAAACGTTATGCAGGTCGGACTCGATTATCCGAAGTGTCGAAATTTTTTTCACTCTGGTTATCGAACTTTCCGGATAATCAAATCGCCAATGTTTTCACTCATTTGCCTTTTACGAACGTAAAATAATTCTTTTTCTCTGTTATGTTGCTTTAATGACGCAGTGCAGTGGCGTAACCAGAAATCATTTCTGTGGAAAAAGGGGTAAATTCTTGGGAAGCAAAAATAAAATAATTTAACACTTTTTTCACCTAGCTCGGATATGTCCCAAACATGCAGGAAAGGACAGAAATGGTAAAAAATATGCTGAAAGGGATAGTAAAGGTAAAATTTAACAACGAATATTTAAAAAAAAATGACAGTAAAAAAATATTCCGGATAATCGAGTCTAAATTCGCTTATCTAAATCCCGGAGAATCGAGATCAACCGGCATTGAAAACAATTATTTGAGTAAACTTTCCATATAAAACTATTTACCTATATCTTTTTAAATATTAGAGGAATGTTTGCGAAACCCTTCGCATCAGACTTTGAACAGAGGACAACTAGTGATGTCGACGTGGAATCTGTTACTTCTTATACCCCTACCGACTTCTAGGATCTATCCACCATCCAGGTGCCTGAGTGAAATTATCGCTGTAATAGTTACATTGCAACTGACCAGTATGGGTTTACTATCAGAAGCTAGTTGCTAACCTCTTAGATTTTACTGGTACATGCCTCAATGCGCTTGAGAAGAAGTGACACGTAGACGTTGTATATACGGATCTGAATGCAGCATTTGATAAGAACGACCACCGAATTCTGCATGGCAAGCTTTCACGACTTGGAACATCAGAGCAGCTTGTACTAGACTGGACCTTTTGAATGCGACTTAGCTCGTGTATTCCTTCAGCTTTCATTAGATCTTCCGGGATACCACAAGGAAGAAACCTGGGACCACATCTGTTCACGTTACTCTTCAGCGATGTGGCAGCTCTGTTGAGAGTTAGACGAAAGCTTATTTATGCAGATGACCTTGAGCTGTATAATATAGTTTACTTGGTCGAGTTTTGCCACCGTCTCCAGGCTATACTTAATGCTTTTGTTGGCTAGTGCCATTGAAATCAACTCATTGTTAGTGTACCAAAGCGTTCGGTGATGACGATCCATCGCTCTATAAAGCCAACTCTTCAGAATAACTCTGTTTAAAATGTCAAGCTTCGCATCTTGGTGTTCTACTAAACCCAAAGGTGGACTTCAATCTTCACTACTGCTCGATAGTGTCTAAAATAAACTGATAAAAAAAACTCGTCTCCAACAGAGCTCACGATTTCAACGAGCTGCAGTGCCTGAAAACGCTGTTCTACTCACCAGTGAGATCTACCCTAGAACATGTTTCTAGCATTATCAATATACAGTATAAAATATTCAATATAGAATATAGAACATTTTTGAATACTTGATGTCCCTTAAAATAAATTCTTCATATAACGTTTTGGTAAATTAATAACAAAATGTTTCATTAGAAAACGAAAAAAAAAATACATAGAAACTTTTCCTAATAAAGTATATCACTATAATCACATGTGAGGTAGCTATTTATTTAAGGTACGAAATGAACAAAAAAAAACCTGTGTAATGAAAAAATTAGCGTAAGTCTCGAAAATTGACCCAAGAGGCTTAGAAAAGGGAGAATGATGTTTCACACAGTGTACAGGGTGATATTTCTGGACTAATTGTGCCACTCCAATCATTTTCAAGAAGTGGTTCTTTTATAAACCTCTCGTTGGTACAGCTTTTTTTAAACAATTTGATATTTGCAATGATTAAACAATAAAGTCACTTGTTACGTAGTATTTTTGTTATCATAGTATTTTTTTTTCATATACTCGCGATCTAATGAAGTCATCACCTCTGAGATTTTGGAATTGAGTGAGGCGATTATTATTTTTATTATTATTATTAGGAGTTTTTATCCCTTGCTAAAATTTTTTTTAACTTGACATACTACAAGGTGAATGATTCATTTGACCCGTGATCCGGTGCAAAGAGACTCGACAATCAAGAACAAATACCCTCTTGCTTTGCCGTCTGTTTCTATTTGACAGATCTTCATTTTTCACATATACAGGAGTGTTTATGCTATACAGTACTGCCAAATAGGTTGGAGTCATGTTTCACCAGAATTAAATATAGCTGTTTGAATTCCAGTCCAGAAATGTCGTATGCACCCTTACTTACCTTACCAGTCAACTTCAGGCCGCCAGTCAACTTCAGCTCGCCAGCCATGTCATCTGCGGAGGCCTCTCAGGTCGGATAATTATCGAAAACAAATTTCACCGGGCTATCCCTACGACATGTCCAGCCTACCGTAGCCTCCCAAATTTCGCCATTTGCACGAAGAGTCCCAGCAGTTGATTCATATAGTGGTTCATCCACTAAGATCCATGTTCCATCTGCACTTCACCGCTGATGGTGAGTAGCACCTTTCGTTCGAGAACCCAGAGCGCACGTTGGCACTTCACAAGCACGGTCCAAGTTTCGTGGCCGTAGAGGACTACCTGTCTGATCAATATTTTGTAGACGATCAATTCCGTGTGTCGTTGAATTTAGTTTGAGCGGAGCGTACTACGGAGTCAAAAGCATCCATGGTGGGAGTTCAACTCCACGCTCCCTTCTCTGGAATCTCTTCCTCCCATATACCTTGTATTCGACACGTTTAAGGCGATTGTTATCCGACTTGTACCTTGCCTCCCGTCCTACCTGAGCGTCCATATCACCGACGACGACATCCTGTGCGGACAGCTATCATACACACTTCTTCCTCGCCGTCGAGTCTTCCTTCGTGTGGGTAGTGCACGTTGATGATGCTGTAACCAAAGAACCAGCCCTTAATATTCTCAACTTACACATCCTTGCTCACGCGTTTTCGCATCCTACCCGGCTCTATGAAACCGGTCCCCAATTCGCTGGGGCTGGTGGTGTCACAGCTCTGGTAAAAGCCACCCACTGTCCCAATTAACAAACTTCCTGCAGCTGTACGATTTCGAAGTTGCGTGGATTGAGTTTATCTTGTATGATCCTGTCAGCATGCTTGTCTTTATTCCTAATGTCGTTTTCGTTTTCGCGGTGTAGCTACACTCAAACGACACTTTTGACACCGTAAATGTTTTATTTGACTTTTCGGACTACCCTTTTCCTGTCTCTGACCAAGGTTGCATATTCAATTTTGGAGTATCAATTCCATTCGATTGGGCGCGTGCCGATAACGCGTTCCACAAGTACAATTTTGAAATATGATGTACGTGCATGCAGTGCATGAGTAATGCTACAAGTTTGTCGAAGAAAGCAGTGCTCTAACTCTTACGCCTAAAGTGTGAGAGCCAATATTCAGTAGGATATTCAGCCAATATTCGCGGTGAATATAGAAATATTCACCGCGAATATTGGCTGAATATTGCACTGAATATGAACTCTCACACTTCAGGTATAAGAGTTACAGTATTGCACTATTCGACAAACTCGTAGTTCTACTTAGGGACTACAAGTTTTTTTTCTCTGTGTGGACTCATCTCTGCGACCAGAGACATTTTGATCTATTGTGATATTGCCCAGGTGTTTTCTGTATGCCGCACTTCATATTACTGGCAGTATCACTATTGAAGTGAATGATACGCTTTTCATTTATATCCGTGCTTGTGTGTGAGAGTTTACCCTTTTCATTTCAAGCTTACTGCTCTACTAAACCGAGCCTCTTTGCTATCCTACCATCGCTAAATTACAATTCCCTGAACTGAAGCTACACCTAACGGTCTTCTCTGGCCAGGTTTATTCTAAGACTTATTATGTCAAGAGGAAGGAGTCTTATCGAACCTCGTTCCTCCTACCAACACCGCGTCACAATCACAATTCCCTGAAGAGGCACTCAATGCTTCACCTCTGGTCAGGTTTATTATAAGTAGGACTTATATTTTTGTCAAGAGGAAGAAGGCTTATCGAACCTCGTTCCTCCAGCCAAGACCGCGTCATAATTACAATTCCCTGCAGAACTATTATACGTTACTCAGAGCATTTTTATTATAAGAGGGACTTTTTTTTGTTAGGATGAAAGTCAGCAAGGGTACTATAGAATTCAGCTTGAAGGAAAGGTATGTAGTGGAGAGCCTGAGAATGAACCCATGTTAAAGTCCTTCGACAACCAAATGGCCTGATTCTACTAAGATTCGAACTCACGACCCTTCGCTTATCAAAGCGGACTCTGTAACCTTGCGGCTACGAAGCTCTCTGAGTACAAGTTTGTCATACATTGTTTCTCAAACTTGTACTTGTGGAGTGAGCTAACGGCACGCGGCGAAAAAGCACCTTAAAATAGAATATGCAACCTTGTCTCTGACTACACTTTTTCTGTCCCTGACACCCGAAAAAAAGCAGAGTGTACTGTAGGAAGTTACCAACACATTCACACGTAAGTGTCAAAACTGTTTTGTTTTGGTTCTCGTTCCACGTGGTAAAGTGTCAGGTAAATTTTTTTTCAGACCATTTGCGAAATGGACATATGAAATGGAAACGAGACGAAATGACGAATGCGATAATGACCAAAACAAAAGGAGTTGACAGCTTTCCCATTATTACGCATACCAACACAACGACACTGAAAATGTTTTATTTACAGCTGCAAAGTATAGTCCGGAAAAAGTGTAGCTACACCGCGAAAACGACAACGACATAAGAAAACCTCTAGAGTGCAGGAGAACATTTTGCACTGTGGAAACAACTGCTCTCACACTAAAAAGCAAATCAACGCTCATGCTAGAAGAGAACGACGGACGATTTTTATCTGGTGAGCTTCCTGAAAATACCGCGGTGAAATCTGAAGTCGCAGTGAAGTCGAGTTTACTCTGGTCGAATTCGTTTTCGCGGTGCAGCTACATGAGGACTACACTTTTGCCCGGTAGGCTTTTTTTTTCACTTTCCAGACTTCTCGCCAGTGGACTCTGTGGTGTACTTCTGCGTTTTCTCTGTAGCGTGGTTCACCCCTATTGTTTCTATCAGATGTGGGTTGAGCTGGAAGTGTGTTTGTCCCTTTGTAAGTTGGTTGAGAGTGTTGAGACACTTTGGAGTGGAGAAAGAAGCAGTGTGGTGAAAGCATTTGCTACTCGCAGGCACATACTGAAAGGGAAGTGCGCGGAGAATTTTTTTTCCGCGGTTTCCACATACTGAGGAGAATGACAAGCATGCCTGTCAGAGCAGTGAAAGCATAACTATGAGCAGTTCCATGTAAGGGACGAAACGGGTGGGACAAAGTGATCGATTTTCCAGAGCTTAGTTTTTTTTGGTTCAATTTTTGGCCCCAAACAAGCCCTCTTCGTTGGTCTCGAGGTACGATACTGGCCTAACAAGCCATTCGCCGTAGGTTCGAGTCTCGGCTCGGCAGAAACTTTTAGTGTCAGTAGGATCTTAGCGTTAGCCCCGCAACTGTCCCGTACACTTAACAGTTTGCTGCGAAGTCTGTGTATGTATAATAAACAGGAGGTCGAGTTCCGAATTGGAATGTAGCACCAAGGCTTTGCTTTTTTGGGGCCCCAAACAATCCAAAACTTTTTAGAGGTTGATTGGTTTTGTCTTCGCTTGGCGCATTGCATTTCAAATTTCGATGAAAATTTGTATGGGAAAACTTACTTGTTTGCAAATCCTATTCTCAAGAGCTTAGTAATGCTTTAATAATGCACTGTATTGCGCTGAAGTATAGTATTTAAGATGCTCAATAACTTCGCCGATGACACTGAAGAGCTAGTATGTCACTGATAAAAGTTATAGCTGTTTGTAGCTGAGTATGACGAATTAACTGCTGAAAACCATTTTTTCTGCCAACACTACCAGTGTACCGGCGTCAGTAGCATTCCGATCAGAAATAACCTGTCGTATCGAGTTTATACACTCAACTGAATCAAACAAACAAATGTAGATCAATATTCTAGGCGTATGCAAGATCTACAAAATGTTGCAGAGGCTACTTCTGGCAGAAAAAATGATTTCCTGCAATTAAAGCGACATACTCAACTTCAAACAGCTATAGCTTTTCTTGGGTTATCCCAGCTTTTTAGTATCTTCGACACCGATCAAGAACCAACTCTTATAACGGAAGAGGGTTTTATTCAATGAAGAACCCTAAGTTTTTCGTGCACTGGAGGAACATCCTAAATGGAATCAATGAAATTGGGTATTATCAGGCCTTCAGTATTGTATGGCTGGTAGCTGTTGTTCAGAGATCGGAACATGATATTCGACGTCATATTTTAATCAAAGATGGCAACTTTCGGTTTCTAGGAATCTGAACAAAACTGAGGAGAAAATTTAAAACCCCTCAACATTGGTATTTAAGGAACCAGGGTGACACTTAGTAACTGGACATCGCTGTCCAAAGCTATTTGTAAACGCAAGACGGCGACTTTGGGTTTCTGGAAAATTTGGTGAAATCAAGTAAAATGTTCATATTTATTAGTGTTCTCGGAACCAGGACCACGCCCACAAACTTGTCATCGGTGTTGGATGACAATTTAAGATTTTCATTGCCTCTATATACCCTATAATATGATTACTTTCGAAATTGGGATGACATCCAGAGACCAAATGTCGCATTCGATACCATTTTGGAATTTAATATGGCGACTTTCTTCTTCTAAAAAGCTCGATAAAAGTGAGAGACATATTTTTAGAACTGAGACTATACTTAGATACTGAAAATCAGTGTCCGATGACATTGGGAAATGTAAGAATACGGTATTTTCTTGAATAGTAACATCGATGAACTGGAATGATGTCACAGGTTATTTAGAAGAGATAAAAAGGAAGGCAGAGAGATAGAGAAAGAAGAAGAAAAAAATGGAATTCAGAGAGAATGAGGGGAATAACAAAAGAAGCAAAAAAGAGAGCAAGAAGTAAGGGATAGAGAGAGACCAGAGTGAAAACAAAAGAGTTAGAGAGATGGGTGATGAAAAAACACATTCTGATTTCCCATGTGTTCTGTCCCTTATCTGAGGACATTGTTCTTATGATATTAGACAACCGTAAGCTGGGGTGAGATTGTGCCAGTGGGCGGAAGATTGTGCCATACAAACCCATTGTTTATCAACCATCTCATGGCGATCACAAGATCAATCTTTCTTGAATAACGTTCCGGAAGAAATAAATAAAGTAAATCACCACCACCCTGGACTACTATCCCCAATAAAACAATACCCTGTATCATGACCGAAACTACAATACCCCACTTACAGTAGATCACGGTTGCTACTTCAAACAATCAGTGGACAACCCTGACAATGTGCCATTTTCGTATTATTTTCTTTTTTTTTTTTTTCAAAGGACGGTGCTAAACAAACAAATGATTCAAAGGAAAAACTCGACGCACCACGCTGCCGCACCGATGATACCGAAGTTGATGGCGGACAAGGATTTCGAGATGTGCGAAGGGAGAGTCTCCCATGTGTGGACACCAGACGGGGGACCGAATACAAAAAATACGCCCTGCTCACCCCTCGACGTAATAGCACATAAAAATATTAAAAATCATCATGCACACATTTTTTCGCCCTATTGTGGCTCATCCTTTGTACGGTACGGAATGGTAACCATGACTAGGCTAACGCGCATTTTTTCGAAAGCATATGTGCGATGTGCAGCATTCTGTAGGGTTTTTTCCTGCGAACATTTCGTTGCTGCCGACTGCTCTCGTGCCGATTCTTGTCACAGCGCAATATAGGTAACAGTTATGGCCCCATTGTGCTCTTAAACAGGGCACAAAACAAACAATCCACAATACTGAATGTTCGGCATTAAAATTCAAGGAATTAATTCCACTATCCCACTCACAATAGCGAGCATAATGGAGTCCATTTCCCCAAACCGCAACGGAACTGTGCGACGATTGTTGTTTGTTTGCAGCAACGTTGGAAGAGACACGTGTTCTATTGTTTTATATAGAGTAATCCGGTAGTAGATATTGAAAAAATATGGATGGAAAACTATTGTTGACAGGGCACAACTAGCGGAAAATTTGTCGACCACCAATGGAAACTTTGATTTTTATTTGATCTAAAAATTTTTCCTCCTAACCAAAAAAGCAGAATGTTTGAAGAATCGCTGTACTAACCAGATATGAACTTACTCACTTACTTATTATTAAACGATCGCTTAGCTGAATGTCTGATTTGTTCTTACTTCATGTCACACAGAGATGGAGCTGCAGAAAAAAACCAAATCAGCACATAGACTAAACAGCGTAGAGGATTCCTCCGTTAATGATGTAAGTATAAATCTAGCCGAGAATTGATTATTATTTCCCATTCCAACGCGGAAGAACCTGCTTGCAATAATAATGAATTTGTCTGTTTTCTATTCGGTCGCTCTATTTTCACTGCTGGAATGCCAAACAAACCTAAGCAGGAAATCAACTCTACGCCAAACATTGACCTACCAGAGGAGAATAATAAAATCTACAAAAACGGACGCCTGTACAAGGGACTGCAAGGTAGTGAGCACGACCTGATGAGCTCCTCCGGTGCGACCGGGTACATCGTCAGCGGAGGAGCGCACCGACTCTTTCACCCCCGTCAATCGGTGAGGTCCAGCGACGGTGGGGCGAAACTGTTAATTGTCCTACTGCTGCTGGTGCACTTACGCCAGCAACTCACCGGCCTGCTGCTGCTGTGGCTCGCCGGAACGGTTCGACATTTCCGGACTTCCTCGCCACTGCAGTACTCGATGTTGTGATTATTGCTAACGTTTAGTTCTGCTGATAGATGTGCGTTTAGGCGTCGCTAATCGAGGCCGCTAGCTGTTTAAATACCGTTGGACTGTACCAGCTGAGCTGTAAGTAGGCAAACCAAGATGATCTTCTGCAGTACTTATTGGTTTTTATTTTGCTTTCGAAGTAGAGACTTTGTGAATATATTAAATTGTTTGAATCACGCAACAATATTGTTTTGAAAATGTACTTTTTGCAGAGGTCTTCTAACATTTGATACCAGTTTTGTAGTGACAAGTCCTGCTGTATTTTTTCATTCAAGTGAAATTGCTTACCACCCAAGCAGCACACATTGTTGCAATAAAGTTAACGCAACAGTCAATTCAGCATTCAAAAATTGTGAAGAATTGCATCCGTTACATTTAATCAACTTGTAAGTAACTGAAAAAGCGCAAGAGGAGGAGCCTGTATGCAACTAACATTCTTATTAGAAATCACCAGCAGCATTGACAGCTGTTGCATTATTGTGAAGAGAGGAGCAGTAAAATTAAACTTCGTTCACACTCACTCTCATTGCTCTTCGGTGTTTGTGTCTCGAAGTAGCTGATATCTTATAATATTATAGAAAACTTGCACCTTTCAAATGAATTGAGATTTTTCTGCACTTATTCTTCGTAATTTCACCTGCGATCAAAATTTTATCGTGCAACAGATATTTTTACTTCGAATTTATTCACGCGCCTCTTGTGAAGTGTTATAAAATATACGCCAAATTGTGAAAAATGTTTTGGGGCAAGGGTAGTGTTTATTAAATGCCAACTTGTGAAAAATGTGTTGGGGCAAGGGCAGCTCGGAAACTCATGTTTAGTCTTAGTGTATTGTTATTAGGGCGAAATTCAACATCCGAAACCATATTTCGAGCAATAACCATGTATTATACAGTTACATTCAAGATGGCCATTTGCTGTGTGATAGTTTTATCAAAAATATGGCATAAAGCGATGTTACTAACCTTTGTAATTGCTCGGTTGCATTCCTTGAAATAAAATAACTGTGAAACAACCGTAGGTCACATCATGTGACATTATCGTTATTTAAAAAAATCTAGAAATATGCAGATGAAACCAGGTTGCAAAACACTACTGAGCAGTAACTAGTGATGAATAACGAGAGTGCAACATACAAATAACATAATGTTACTCAATTCTTCTAAATTTCATTAGTACAACTGGAAAAGTTTCTTGCAGCGTTAAAAAAGTTTTAAAACAACAAACATTGATTAGTATCATTTCAAAATATGTTGCAGGTGCTGCTTGGGCAGAGATCCATTTTTTCAATCAGGGAAGAAATAGTCGCTCGGGGTTATATCTGAAGAACACGAAGGATGGGGTAATCATTTGTAGCACAGAATAAGTGGCAACATTGTCTTGGTGGAAAGCATCCAATCGATCCAATAACGTACAATAATGTTGTTTTATGATTGCTTCCCACAATCAAGATGGCCGATGCTGTGCGAATTCCAAAAAACACTGTCCAGCATTTTACCAGCTCATTGTTGCGTTTTTGGGCGCTTCAGACTCTGCCGACAATCCTCCCCTCCTTAAAATCAGTTTTTTGTCTATAACTTTTTCTATGATTGTCAAAACAATAAATTTTATAAAGTCTTGAGAGAATCTTAGTTGAATGAATCAAATCTTAGAACATTTTGCATTGTTTTGACCATTACAGACAAAATTATAGACAAAAAAACTGATTTTTAGAAGAACTATTCCACAAAAACTCTATTTTGTCTTTTTCAACGTACAGATAGGACATCGCAGTATTCAGAAATTGTTTTTCTTTTAAAATTTTCCACAACTTTGCTGAAGGAAGCAATCTGGTATATTGAAAATTAGAAAAAATATTTATTTTGTCTAACTGTTAGGTGGATTGATTGAAAAACTAAAAACGCCAAAAGTACGGCCTTGTTCTATGAAACAATTTTGCTGAAGACATGAAGTACATAAAATCAATTTTTCACAGTCAAATCTAGGACGATCACGATTTTTCGAGTTTAGACCACTGTGCACTGTGGGATTTTCAAATAAATCTTTCCACCAATTGTTATTGTCTTAAAATATAACCCTTGTCATGTGTAGAAACTATTTTGGAAGTTATTTCATAAAATATTGGTTGAAAAACGTGCTTTACATTAAGTTTTTCGTCGTTTTTATATCACTTTTTTGTACTTTACGACCTTAAAAAGGGCATTACTCAAAAATGTACCGTACGATGATTTTGAAATTTTGATCAGACATTCTGAACATCTTAACGAATCGAATGGTGTACTCAGATTCTTTGGTGCATTTTTTTATAATAACGGTCTGTGGGAGCACCGTGCGATATGTATGAAATAATAATCAAAGTATCTATAAAATTTTAGGTAGGTACCTTGAAATTTTTTTCTGTTGCATCTATGATGCATTTAACGGAAGCCATCCTATCTCCTACGACTAGTTTTACGCATTATGGTTTCAATTTTTCAACTTTAGTCTCAAAATTTTGATTTCTCAGAAGAGTATATCTATGTTTCACACTTCCTTCATTCCACACCACCGAGTGTTGATGCTTGCGAGTTTTATTTGCTCCCGTAATCATGGACACACACTCCTGTTTACGGTCTCATTCGCGTGCACTCCCCTACTCGCGAACACGACCAGCCAAAAATAATTATTTCAAGACGCATCGGAATGGCGTGGCGCGATGCAACGGAGTGGCAAAAAACATATTTCTACAAGAGGTTTCGAGGTACGATGCTGGCCTAACAAGCCAGTCGTCGTATGTTCGAATCCCGGTTCAAGAGAGACTGTTTGGTGATAGTAGCATCGTAGCGTTAGCCCCACAATTGTCCTGTACACTAACAGTTGGTTGCAAATTCTGTGTCAAATGAACAGAAGTTCGAATTGCGATACGGAATGTAGCACCAAGGCTTTGCTTTGCTATTTTGATAATCCGATACCTTACACGTTGCAGCATTCTAGGTACTATAAAAAATACTATAAAAAATTTTCATCCCACACATTTAAAATTTAAGTAATTGACAAATCGCATGCGTGAGTCGGTTAAAGAAGCATTTTCTGGCACATTTTTTCAAGCCCTCCTAGTCAAGTACTTTTATTCGAGTACTCCACTCGCATGTCTCTACTCGCGTACGCGTCGTGAGTAGAAAGACAAAAGAGAATTTGCGAGCGGTTTCATGTTGGCTAATGCCCTGGCGAATGCGTAAATAACAAAGCGTTTCTCGAAAGTGTGTGTGCAAACGATTGGAGAAGTCAGAACAGTACAATGTCGTAGACAGTAATTTTGACCTTCCAAAAAATACTCCGTAGGACAAAATATTTTTTAAAAGTAAAGAACCCAAAAATATAATTATAAAATATACATTTGAAATAAAACACTTTTCAAAAATTCGTTTTTTTTTCTTCGAAAACTACACGCAATGTGCAAATTTCTTCATAAAGACAGTTGCACAAATAAGAACGGAAAAATGTCGAAAAATTAATTTTGAAAAAAATTTTTTAGTGTAAATTTCTTCGTAAGGACAAAATTATTATCTACAACTTTGCCGAAAATGTCACACCGATCAAATCTATCACTCTGGCTCTAAAAATATTTGTAATTAACAATACCAGTTTTACCTAAACCGTTATCACAAATAAGTCGTGATTCAAGAAAAAATAACTAATAGCACAAACAACATCTTTAGTTAATTATAGGAACATCTGTGCAAAGTTTCAAGCAAATCAAAACTGGTCAATAAAAATGGTCACCTTTTTTGTGCACCATACCGATAATTCTGGTTTTTTTGTTGTTTTATGTTTAGACAAAATAACCATCTGCTGCTTCACCTAAGGTATCGTATGAGTCAAACAAACCGTTCTGGCTCAAACAATATTTCATGATTTTTTTACTTCTGAAATTATTGGTTTCACAAAGAATTGACATGAGTGGTTTCAAAATGTTTTTTTTTTTTCAATGAAGAAACAATTTCAAATGTTATAGATCGATTATAGTTAGGTAAACTGTGTAAATGTAGTAAAAGCTAGTTAATGTTGCTTGCTTAAATATTTATAAGTTGTCATCAAAATGTCGCCTCAGATCCTCTAAGAAAGCAATTTGTTGAACATCATGGACATCCTTCATCTATATCATGGACAAAATAATGTTTGACGTTGATGGTTGCTTTGAACTGGGCTCCTTCGCATTATTGTGGAAAATATCAACAGGGTCTAACTTATAAAAAAGTTGGTCACTCAGTTATTTGTTCCTTGGTGCATATTGAAATTTCGAGCTCGTGCTGAGACATGGAGATGAAATCGAATTTACAATCGTCTATGTCAAGGCGCAACAACATTTTTTTTTTAAACCTCGTTACTTTATTTAAAATTTTTTTTTGTTCATCTATAATTTATTTGACACGGCACAAATACAATTTAATGTTTAACGGCGCCAATTATATCTGATAGCTTACTTTCTAAAGTATCTTAATAACTAAAAGCAAATTTTTTATCCTCGCTGCCGACTGCGAGCTGAAACTAAATGTAACTTAAAGCTATAATATTTTGCATTAAAAGCACTGGTTTACTGTATGATGGATTTCATTGCCATAGGTAAGCACATGTTCCGCTGCTGGGCCAAGATATAACGGACTGGCATATTGGGTTGTCTCCCTCGGGCCTTGAGAGTATCGTGCGGGTCTGATTGCTGTTTCCGGATCCGGGGTCTTAACGTGTTCTTGTCGTTAGGCTGGATGCAGGCGGAAGGGGGTAGGACTAAACTGGGGCGTGGATGGATTTCAGGAAAACGTATATAAGGGACATGTATCACGGCTTGCCAAGACATCACGAACAGGAACAGCCGACTGCCTACCTTCGGCCTGCAGGGAAGCTATTAATTTAGACCTGGCGTCACGGTGTACAGGGCATGACCAAACAACGTGCTCTATGTCGTGATAACCTTCACCACAGGCACAGATACCACCTTCCCCGAGCCCAACACGACGGAGATGCGCGTCAAATCTATAGTGATTGGACATAAGCCGGGACATCACGCAAATGAAATCCCGACCTACATCCAACCCCTTGAACCACGGGTTCGTCGACATCTTTGGGATTATGGAATGTAACCACCTTCCCAGTTCCCCTCTGGTCCAAGCATTTTGCCAACTGATGATCGTTTTCTGACGTACAAATGAGAAAAATTCATTAAAGGCAATTGGTCTTTCATAAATTCCACCGTTTGTTGCGCCCACCTTAGCCAAAGATTCCGCTTTCTCATTGCCCGGTATCGAGCAGTGAGAAGGGACCCACGCTAAGGTAATCTGATACGATTTTTCGGATAAAGCACTCAGATGTTCCCGTATTTTCCCCAGGAAATACGGAGAGTGCTTAACATCTTTCATCGATCGGAGAGCCTCAATGGAACTGAGTCTGTCCGTAAAGATGAAATAATGATCCGTGGGCATTTTTTCGATAATCCCTAGGGTGTACTGAATTGCAGCCAATTCTGCGACGTAAACAGAAGCAGGATTATCAAGCTTATGGGAGACAGTTAAATTGTTATTGAAAATACCGAAGCCAGTGGACCCATCAAGAAGTGATCATATTGTTATTTAAAATTTTGTTACATGTGAATCATCAAATAATATCTTAAATTTGATACATTTAGATTTTCTATTGGGGTATCGTTTATATACATTATATGCCGTATGTACAGTTTCATTATTTTTACTAAAACGCGATTTGTTGTTCCTTGTAACTCTGGATATTGGAGGATGGGAAAGTTCGAATCCTGTTTAAGGCTGAGATTTCCCTAGATGTTATGCTCCACAAGGGCTGTATATTAGGGCAATCTGAGAATCCATGTTTAAGTGTTGCCTCAATACCACAGAAGTCACAATTCGACGTTGCATTACGACCTTCTCTAAAGCGCAAAAAAAAACAATTTAGTTTTTCGTTGCAGATCAGGTAGTACATGGATTTTTCCTCTGATGACAACTCTTTCCGATTTAGGTTTTTCCAGACTCTACACCAGTTCCTGTTGATTAGGCCTTCAATCCTGTTTCCAGGTAGTCTTTTTAGGTAATGTATATAGATCCACTGTGCAGATGGTTCCTCTAATACCTCCAGTGGATTGTTGATAAGTTCTCTGATGATCTCCTTGTAATGCCCCATTTCTACTGGAATGTTTCGTAGAGTCCTTCGGTTCCTCGTTCGATGGGCGTACTCATTTTGGTAAGATAATATTTTCTCGTTTTTTGAAATCGGTTTACTAGAAGGGATCTGCTTTTGCGTATTGGACAGTGCAAACCCAGGCCCCCATCGATTTTTCGTTTTATTATTTGCTCGTATCGAGCACGGTGGCATACTCCATTCCATATGAACTGTGATATTTGTTGCTTAAAAATCGATCCTATTGCAGCTGATAGGGGAAGGATAGATGCTACATACCATAATTTTGAGCAAATATAGGTGTTCAGCAGCCATATTCGTTGCTTTGTGTTTAAGATTCTAGTACGGTTCAGCCACAGCAGTGAACATATACTACGTCTCAGTTTTTCCCAATTTTTCCGAATGGTTGCGTCGATTGTTGCACTAAATTTTATACCAAGTATTGTTACTTCATTCTGTATAATTAATTCAGGGGGTGTGGGGAAATTTTCCGTGAACTTCAGTCCCACGGTTTTTTGTAAACTAAGTCGGGCTCCAGATTCTTCTCCAAACTGTTTAAAACAGTTGAGTATTCTGATAGCTTTTTCAGGATGCTTGACAATAATCGTTATGTCGTCTGCATACGCTGTGACGGATTCTCCGCCGTCATTACATATTTCGGATAATCTATCTAATAGGGGTTGAAGGTAGATCACGAACAGGTACATGCTAAGTGGGTCTCCTTGGCGAACTGACCGTTTCACTTCAAAGTGTGGTGTGAGTTTCCCATTAATAAGGAGCTGAGATCTTGAATTCGTCATGATGGTAAGCAATAGTTGGATCAACCCATCGTTTATATTCATTCTGCGCATAGTGTTGATAAGGAACTCATAGTTCACCCGATCAAACGCATTGCTCAAATCTCAGGCAATAACTAACCCACTTTGGTTTGAGTGATGGGTATGTCCGATTTCGTCACGAATCAGACAAGTGGCTTCGAAGATGTTACGTTTTCCATTATTGCATTTTTGGTTCCTAGAGAGTATGCTTGGAATAATTTTGTTGAGTCTGTCTTTGAGTACTCTGCTCAAAATTTTGTAGTCAACATTTAGTAATGAGATTGGGCGATACGAGTTAATTGAGTTGTCTCCGTTCTTCTTGCGAACTAATACAATAACGCCTTCCAGTTGCTCTTGCTTTACGTGGCCATCCTTCATCTCATTAATTATTTCTATAAACTCTGTTTTGATGGTATTCCATGCTCGTAGAAAGAACTCTCGCGTCAAACCGTCTTTCCCTGGTGACTTGTTTGGGGCAGAAAGCCTGATAGCATCGTGGATCTCATCCTCAGATACGTGTGTCATGATGTCGTTGTTAGCTTCGGTGTTCTGCGGGTTTGAGTTGATCGGATGGAAAGTATCTCTAGACTCTACTCTCTCTTCTGAGAACAGCGTACGGTAGTGTTCGTATAGTGCAGTTTCTATATTGTGCGGATCATCTAGTATGTTCTCTTCGATGTGTAGAATCTCAATTCTGCTGCTAGCTTGCCGTCGTCTTTGGTCGTGGAGCTGGAACAGTGATTGTTCTTCATCCGGAAGATGTCGTGGAGATGTTTTTCTGAGCCCTTCGTTGAACTTTCTTTGCTTCGATAACATTGTTGCTTTGATCCGGTTGATTTCTGTGGTATTATCCCTTTCAAGGTTGATAGTGTATGCTCTCTGCAGACAAGAGTAGTAGAATCCCATGGTGTTTTTGTGGGTGTTATAGCACTGATTTTTCTTCCATTTGAAGAACGATGTCAGTTTGTTTTTGACAAAGCTAACCCACCACTCTGTCCACGTTTGGTAATTGTGTCTTGATCTTTTCCAGTATGCCCACTTACATCGCAGTTCCTCCAAGTTGGCTGGATTTAACAGGCAGTTGTTGAGTGTCCATGATGGTCGGGGAGCACTTTCCGCTACGAATGGTAGCACTACGCGCATAACGACAGCCTTATGGTCACTAAAGCAGTTTACTTGTATTTGGCAAAATCTCAATCGATTTATGGCTGGCTGATTGACAAAAATGGTATCTATTCGTGACATAGATTGCCCTCGTACAAAAGTGAAGTCAATTTGGTTATTATAATGTCTCCAACAATCAGTTAAATTTTCAGCTTGAACCAACCGCTTAAAGTTCGGACTGATGTTTCTTCCCCCCGTATTATCCCTAGGGTTGATAACAGCATTGAAGTCTCCAGCCAATATAAGAAACCTGGCGTGATTCAACATGAGTTGCGGAACAACCCTATTGTAGAAATCTTCCCTAGGTGCTCTATTATTTGTGCCAGATGGAGCATAAATATTCATAACAGACACTGTGTTTTCTATCGTAATGCATATTAGTCTTGAATCAATACTCTTTTGTACATTTGAAACTTTAATACCATTCCTCACTAAGACTGCTGTACCTCTTCTACGTTCATCAATATTTACAAAACAGTTGTACCCATATATAGAAAGATCACTCATTGCTACTTCTTGTAAACAAATTACATCTAAATCTAACATTCTGATAAATGCAGCCAAGGCTGATAGTTTTGTATTACTTTGTATTGCGTTAATGTTTATCGTTGCGATTGTGTATGACCTGTCAAGAGAAGGGTCCATTTATTTGTGAGCGTTCAATTTACTTGCCTCTCTGAACTTCGACGTCGCTTTGGATTTTGTCTGTGATCTACTGCTCCTGTTGGTTTGTTGCTGCGTCAGTGTCGAATGCTCCATACTCTCATCGTCGGATATCTCCGTAGGGTCGATCGTCATTTTCATCTCTGAGTTACCGTGAGCGCTGCCCCGTGCTTTACTGGAACTTTCTAATTCTCCGTCAGTTGATTCTGTGGCCGAGTCGAGAATGGTTTTCGCCGTTTTGCCTTTGTTTCCTAATCCGATTTCGTCTCCGGGACGTTTAGTGTTGAATTGTTGCATATTGTTAACTGGTGGTTTCGTGGTCGTGGTGGTTCCCCGCAGAACCTGCTCGGTTGATTGTGTTTGTTGTTTAGTGGTTACAGCACCCGCTGTGATATCTGCGTATGAGATGACAGATCGACTCTCAGCGGCCAGCTTTACCCTGTTTTCCGCGCGCCCGCGGCCTCGATGCATGATGTTGCTACAATGGCGGCAAGTCTGGATCTGATTATCATATGTGACGTAGGTGTTGTACCCTCGGATACTGATGTAGGATGGAATTGCTCGTCTAAGTTGCATACTAGCGATCCTCACGCCATTTGGAATATTAGGGAATCTGGTCGATTTGCACATTTCGTTCTTGATGTTTAGGACGTTGCCAAAACGTTCCATGTGCTGCCAAATCCATTCTTCTGCCATGTGAGGAGGTAAATGATGAAGCTTGACGTCAACACCGCCATCTTCGATATGAAGTCGGATTTTGTAAACCTTCTTATCGCATATCAGTTCCCGCTTACCGTCGAAGTTTTCGATGATTTCGATGACATTTTCTTGCGTGGGAAGTTCGATGTATACCTTTCCTTCAGTCAGATCCACTTGAATTGATAGCACTTCCTGCGGCTGCAGCTCGAGTTGGTCTGCGATAAAGTCGTAGATTTGTGGATATTTAACGTTTCGAACTTCACGGATGTCCATGAACACGGTATGTTTCCTTAACGAATCCATATTTGGACAGGGGAGCCTTAGGTTAAGCTTTTAAACCCCTTGGTACCAATATATAAACCGAATACGATAAATATTCTGTGAGCGCTATCTGATCACGTCTGTTCTGTATGACGTGCACTTGACAACTGTATATTATTGGTTTCACAAAGAATTGACATGAGTGGTTTCAAAATGTTTTTTTTTTTTTGCCCGTTCTTATAGATAGGGCACATGAGTCCTTCCAACCATACTTACCTCACCAATCAGACGAGAGCCGTGGTGGCTCGTGCTGTATCAAGAATTTGTCGCCATGTTGCTCGATTTTGGGCTGTGTTTCGCCAGTTCCCCAGGCGTCTCATCACCCGCAAGTCTCCTTCGATCTGATCGAGCCATCGTGCACGCTGCGCCCCTCTATTTCTGGTGCCGGTAGGGTTGCTGAAGAGAAGTGATTTTACAGGGTTGTCGTCCGGCATCCTTACGACGTGACCGGCCCACCGCAACCTATTGACTATTGCCAGGTGTGCAATGGGATTCTCTCCAACCAGCGCGTGCAGTTCATGGTTCATGCGCCGTCACCATTCTCCGTCGTCCGTCTGTACTTAACCGTAGATAGTCCGCAACACCTTCCGTTCGAAAACTCCAAGAGCGTTAAGGTCCTCCGCGAGAAGCGTTGTTGTCTCGATCCCGTAGATGACTACCGGTCTTATCAGGGTTTTGTACAGCGTCAACTTCGTGCGTCGTCGCACTCGATTCGATCGAAGTGTCTTTCCGAAGTGGAAAGTAGGCACGATTTCCTGCCTGGATGCGTCTCTGGATCTCTTTGCTGGTGTTATTGTCGGCGGTCACCAGTGACCCCAAATACACGAACTCATCGACCACCTCAAGCTCATCATCGTCTACAGAGACTTGAGTTGGGAGGCTGATGTTGTTCTCCTTGGAGCCTCTCGCTCGCATGTGTTTTGTTTTCGACGCATTCATCCGCAGTCCGATCCGTCCAGCTTCGGCTTTCAGTCAGGCGTAAGTTTCCTCCGCCATCGCAAAGTTACGTGATATGATGTCGAAGTCATCCGCGAAGCCCAGAAGCTGAACAGACCTTGTGAAAATTGTGCCCCTCGTGTCGATGCCCGCCCTCCGGATCACACCCTCAAGAGCGATGTTAAACAGCAAACAGGAAAGTCCATCACCTTGTCTCAACCCTCTGCGCGATTCAAAGGGACTCGAGAGTATCCCCGAAACACGCACGTAGCACATCACTTGCGCCATGGTGGCTCTGATCAATCGAGTCAGTTTATCCGGAAATCCGTTGTCGTGCATGCTCTGCCATAGCTGTTCGACTGTATCATAGGCCACCGTGAAGTCAATGAAGATGTGATGTGTGGGCACGTTGTACTCCCGACATTTCTGTAAGATCTGTCGGATTGAGAAGATCTGGTCCGTGGTGGCACGGGCTCCCATGAAACCCGCTTGGTACTGACCCACGAACCTCCTGGTTGAAGGTGATAGACGACGGAACAGGATCTGTGAGAGTATTTTGTAGGCGGCATTGATAAGCGAGATACCGCGGTAGATGCGGCACTCTAGCTTGTCGCCCTTCTTGTAGAAGGGACAGACGACTCCCACCATCCACTCGTCAGGCAGTTTTTCCTCCTCCCAAATCCTGGAAATGACCCAGTGCAGCGCTCTAGCCAGCACGTCTCTTCCATGTTTCACAATCATCACGAAGAACTTCATGAACGTCGGGGCTGATATTCGGTCATCCGCTGCTTGTGCTCCTAGGTCAGTTCCTGCTCCGCTTTTGTTTACTGTTTCGCCATTCAGGTGTACAACGAAGTACTCCTTCTCATCTGCGTCGTTGCACATGTCGGCTTGCGGCATATAGCCTCTGCGGGACTGGTTTACCTTCTCATAGAATTTCCGCGTTTCACTGGCACGGTAGAACAGCTCCAGCTCCTCATGTCGTGAACATCCTCTTGCTGGCGCTTCTTTCGTCTGAGAATCGTGGTCATGTCGTTCCGTGCCCGTTTGTAATTGGCCTTGTTCTCTTTCGTTGACCTGCCCAGGTATATCGCCCAGGTCCTGTCTTCTCATTCACAAGTGCCTCGCACTCCCCGTCATACCAGTCGTTTCTGCAACTCGGTGCTTCCACTCCTAGTGTCGCCGTTGCGGGCTCCCCAATAGCTGTGCGAATGCTGCACCAGCCGTCTTCAAGAGGCAATGCGCCCAGCTCCTACCGATCTGCGCGTTCATGTCCCCGATGACGATCTTGGTGTCTCTACGCGAGCAGCTATCGTAGAGTTTCTCCAGCTGTGCGTAGAACTCTTCTTTCTCTACATCGTGTCTTCCTTCGTGAGGGCAGTGCACATTGAGGATAGTGTAGTTGTAGAACCGGCCTTTTATTCTAAACAAACACAACCTGTCGTTGATCGCCTGCCACTTGATCACACGACTCTGCATCCTGCCCATCACTATAAAGCCGGTACCCAGCTCATTGGTTGTGCAGCCGCTCTGGTAGTACTGTGCCCTGCGTCCACAAATCCTCCGTACCTTCTCTCCTTTCCAGCAAAGCTCCTGGAGTGCAACGATGTCGAAGTGGCGGGGTTCTAGCTGATCCAGCAGAATCCGGTCGCCACCCGGGGCGTTCAGCGATCTACAGTTCCATGTATTGAGCTTCCAATCTTCGTCCTTATTTCGTTGCCAATTGTTCCGGTCCGTATTCAATTTTTGATTGTTCGTAGTATTTTAATGTTTCAGCATGCTGCCTTACTAGGGCTGCGGATGCCTAGTCTCGCGACGGGGCTGCCGTCTTGAGTGTAGCTGGCGAGACGCCGCATTTCATAATTCAGCCGTCCGCTCCGGATCAGACACTATTGAGCCGCCCCTAATATGGGGAACAGGCGCTCGGACAAGCTGCCCTTCTAGGAGAGCAGCTCTCCCTTTCCTGTCAGCATACAACCAAGTTCCCACCGGTTCACCGCTCTTCCCTTGGTTGCTCGTATCCCAGTCGGTACCACGTGGAAGTAGGAATAGGAGTTGCTGGGCATTAATTATGCTTTGGACCACACTGGAGTCTATTACATGCCAACTACTGCTGTACTGCTGGTACGCAATGCCCAGCTGTTTACCAACCGTCCTTCCAACCAGCCAGTACCTAATTTCTCCTCAAGTCCTATCTTCAGAATAGTCTGGTGAAATGCACTATAAAGCCGCTCGCACCAGACTTTGAAAAGTTCAGCCGGTAACCCGTCCTTCCTAGTGACCTCGTGATTCTTCCGCTCTCTGTAAGCTTTTATCACCTCGTCCTAAGTCAGGGAATCAACAGCTTGTGAATCTTTCCCAGTTTTTCTCCAGTTCCCCTCGACGATTTTTTTATTTTTCTCATCCCTCAACACTACTTCGAAGTGTTGTTTCCAATGCTTGATTACCTGCGACTTATCGGTAATCTGATTCTCCTCATGTCGTTACATATGGTAACCTTGAAAAGCTTTTTGTTGAACCACTGCTAAACGCTTGAACGTTTGAATTAAAAAATGGACTTTTTTCGGATGGTGATAAAAAACCACGACAGAAAATTGAGTTTGATAAATTGCCTGTGAAGGAGCGGGGGCCTAGTGTGGTTGGTAACGTCTCCGCCAACCACGCTCGACGCCTGGGTTCGAATCCCACCGCCGACATAAGTGTCGATGGTTGTGAGGTGGCGTGATCCACTCACAACCAACCCAACTGGTCTAGATTCAATCCTAGCCGACACCGGGAGATTTTCTGAGGCGAAAAATCTCTGGGATCACGCCTTCCATCGCATGAGGAAGTAAAGCCGTTGGCGCCGGTCTGTTAATAAACGGGTCGTGAGTTAGGGTCCTGGGTGTGGAGTCGCCTCCCTGGGCGTCGGTGATTGGCCACAACAGTGGCGGAACTAGACCGACGGAAAATAAGCGAGAATAAAAAAAAAAAATTGCCTGTGGAAGGTATCATATTAGCTTACTTGCCAAAAAATTCTACGCCGTTGCGAGCGACCTTCCGGCAGTTAACCGGAACATTCACCATGGCGGATGAGAACATGCGTGTAGGTATGTTTTTGAGTTCTTTCTTCGTTTTATTTATCAATCCATTCTCAGTTTTCGCGACAAAATTGTTGGAATTGTTGTATGCCCAGAAATTTTCGATGAGACGCAGCTGGGGAATTTGGGTACCACACAGATATTCAGCTCCAAATCGCCAAATCCGCGCCTTTGCCCTTATGGTATTTTTTGATGAACGACTATAAATTTCCCGTTCACAACCAGTACGGAACGAAAGAATAACGGCTTTGACATCTCTTTCTCGCTGATTATCAGCCACACCAGCACCTTCTTGGGGAACTTGGTGTGTGAAATGAACTTCACTTCGGAGCTCGCTCCCTTCGTGGGGCTGGTAAAATACGAAGCGCCCAGCCAGTCGTTGCCATCCAGGTTTTCCGGGAAAATCGACTTGGTCATCTTATTCAGCCGCTGCCGCTGCCTCAATGCCTGCAGCTCCGGCAGGACAATTGACAAGACTGCCGCTTCCTGACATGTATGTCAATGTTCGCCACGTACTTTTTCACAATTTGGCTGGTTGCAGCCAGTGCTTTTCAAAGGATCGCAAGTTGACTGTTAAAACACGAATGCGAACGCCTTCCGCAGTCAACTTGACTGCTCGATATAGTCGAGCGATCGCCCAGAGAAAAAACAGTCAAAGTAAAGTTGATCGTTTTTTTAGTTTCTAGGTGGCGGTCATTCGCTATGGCAGCGCTCGTTAATTACGTTCACTCTCCGATTATGTGTACGTGCAAGACACGAAGTGAATGAGGGCGGTTGGTATCATTCTTACTGTTTCGTTTTGCGTTTGTTTTCGTATTTGTTTTTGTATGTCGGATTGGATTTGAATAGAACTTTGAAATTTGTGTAACATATGACTAATGCATAAATCGGTACTTAGGGTAGAGCGGGAAAAGTTGGTCATTTTTGGTAAAAATGTTCCATTACTTTATACCGGTAATACAGTCATACCTCGAAATAAGGCAACTTTATTTTCATTACCGCTACGTTATATCGAGTTACGTTATATCGAAGCAAATTTTTTTTTTTAATTCATGCAAGAATGTAAATGATTACTCAAAGATGCGCGAAAACCTATTTTCCATCACCTATCAGTAATTTTAAACCATTCTTAAGCCCATTTAGGACAATTTTTCAACAAGCAAAAAAATTGAAAAATTGATTTAATTGATGCAAGACTGTTGAAATGCAAAAATGCGCGGAAACCTATTTCCCATCACCTACCAGTAATTTGAAACCTTTCTTATGCTTTTCTTTAGAGAAAGATTCAACAAACAAAAAAAAATAGTTGATGCAAGACTGTGAATTGTTACTGAAGGATGCGTGGAAACCTAATCCCATCACCCATTAGTATTTCAAAACCTTTCTTATGCCCATTTGGGACTTTCGCATTGGTTTCATTGGTTTCAAAACTTACGACATATTTTCGAAGCAATTCATACCCCAAAATCAGTTGCTATATCATGTATATTCAATATCAATACATCTTAAAAAGTTACGTTATATCGAGGTAAAAGTTACGTTATACCGAGTTACGTTGAATCGAGGTTGCCTTCTACTGAGGTATGGCTGTATTATGCGAAAATATGAACTACATTAAACAGCTCGCAATTTTGCGGATACACTAAAGTTTTTTTTTTACGAGGAGACACGTAGCGCGGAAAAAATCCGCGTGAAAAACGCGTAAGTTCCAAAATCCGGGTAAAAAATGGCGTTAATTGGCGTTAATCTGCGTAAAACTTCACGTGAATTCCGAAGTCTGAGTAAATAAACTGGTGATTTCCAAAATTCGCGTAAAAAAACGAGAAATTTCTGAAAGCCGCGTAAATTCCGAAATCCGAGTAAAAAACCGCGTGGATTAATACCGAAGTTCGGGTAAAAAACCGTGAAAACTCTGAAATCGTAAATTGGGTTAAAAACGCGTAAATTCTTAAATTTGCATAAAAAACAGCGTAAGTTCTGAAATCTGCGTAAATTCCGTAATACGCGTTAAAAGGCTTCAGTGTATTTTATCTTTTTTTGAGCGGTTGACAGATTGGACAATTAACTCCTCAGGTAGGGTAGAAGTTGATCAGCGAGTGGGGTAAAGTGACAACTTTTATTTCGAAAGGACAAAATTCAGTTTTCCTCCACCAATGCATTAACGGCAGTCTGTAGCATTTAGGCGGAAGTCAAATCGTTTTCAGTTTTTCGCTTAGACGTTCGCAAAAGCTACTCATTATTGGATGAAAAAGTGTTACTCTCCCTTGCTTGACGAAAAATTCACTAAGGTCGCCTTTTTTTACAGTTTTTTACGCAGTTTTTTTTTTATGTGGTCATTTTTACGCGGATTCCGGAAATTACGTGGTTTTTTACGCAGATTCCGGAATTTACGCGGTGGTTTTTTCTTACGCGGATTCCGTATTTTTTCATTTCGGAATCCGGAATTTACGCGTTTTTTCACGTAGATTCAGGAATTTACGCGATTATTTTTTACGCGGTTTCCTTTTACGCGGCACGTATACCCCGCGTAAAAAGCGACTTTGGTGTATACGTTGAAATTACATTGATGGTTTGAATGGACACTTGATCAAAGAAAACACGTGTTCAATTGAAAACTCGAACCGAATTCCGCAATTCTAAAGTTTTCATGGTTTTCTGATTGTTATAGATCAGCTAAAAGAGAGTAATTTCCTGAGCAAAACGTGGTTTTTGAGAAATTTTTATCGTTGTCCTTCATATTTTTAATTGAGTTCTTGCTCAAACCTGCTCAAAATCTGTTAATGAGCAAATTGTCATTTGAAAACGGGTGTTTATTATTCTTTATTTAAAAACCGACGGACAACGATAAACATTTTTTTAAATCACAATTTGCACAACTGCACTTTGTTTTGTCATTTAGTTTCTTTGCTTATCTGATTATATCACCCATATAACACAATTTTTTATATATAAATGATATGTGAAAATAAAACACAGTTTTTTCGATACGTTGGTTTGATGTAATCCTCATTGACCAACTAACCCCGTAACCAACTAGCCCTGTTCTACCCTATCTTCTTCCCCGCCGGTGTTGTGAGAAAAACTATCTTACTCATAAAGCCACTACCACGTGGCTTGAATGATGGCTATATTGAATATCACTCACGAACTCTATTGCTAAGCGATATTCGACGCAGATGATTGAAGTAAGCGTTGGTTAATTCATTACGAATGAGGTCCCGGTTAGTAAAAATTGACACTGTAGGTGCAACAGTATACCACCAGCACATGAGCCTCAAACGTAAGAATGCTTCAAACTGATTGACTGTTTTTTCGGTCGATCATGAGCGCAAACGAAAAATGGTACGTGACTGTCGACAGAAGATTGTACGGCGGACTTGAACGCCGAAGCGGCGGTCCTTTTGCGGAAAGCAACGTTGCACGCAGCTCGTTTCTTGTTCGCTCTGCTTTCAACCGTTCGTTGAAATTGAACGTGCTGCAGGTACAAGTTGAAATTGAGCGAAGGATCGCACAAAAAGGAAAGCTTGTAACTGACCGAGAAAACGTTCAAGCGTCTTTATAGAAAAGGATTTTTCAAAGCCCTGGTTGCAGCTCCTGGCCAAGCGCCCCAGTGGTGTGGCCACTCCTTCTCGGTCTTCCACTCTAGCGTCCTTTGTAGCTTCTTGTCGCTCACGGTCGTCGGCCGCCCGGAACCGAAGTAGTTTCGTCAGTGCGTGTGAAGGTAAACCCATGAAAAATCGGCAATTTTTGTTCACAGCCATAGATCCCCACACCATGACTCTACCTGCAGAAAAAAAATCAAAGTCATGCTCAGTTGGTCTAAAAATCAATTGGTGAAGTAACTCACAACAGCTATGCTTGACTGTAGGCCGCAAATACTCGTTTTTCAAACCTTCGTCGTTCGTCGTTCGTCGTTTCTCTGTTTACTTACGGGAACACTTCATTGCAATCTTTGAAGACTGTGTAAAAATTTTACGATGACCCCATCTTTCTGCATGATAAAATACATTTTAGTACATCCAAAAATCAAACTGTGGAGCAGTTCGAACAATAAACTGCAGCGAGTATGAAAGCACTCAAATGGCGAGGTAAACTGGTTCATAACTTATTGCATAGCTTACAAAATCTTTTATCTTAAAGATGAATTCGTTTCATTTTTTAATATCAACGAATAAATAATCACCTCGAAAATACATTATGTGATTATTTCCCTTTCCAATGAACATTCAACAGTAAAAGTTACTTAATGACCACATTTAAAACCAAACCCGTAGATACCGGTACTGTACAAAATACATTCCATTTACATACAGTGCGTCTTGAACTGTCCTACAGATCAGACGTTTTTTCGGTTGCTTGTGGACTGGTCTTTGACTGCCTATAGCTTCAAAGTTTGTGTTTTGTCAGTGTGTCTTTTAAAGACTACCTGAAAGTTATTTCCCATCAGTCTTTCTCAAGACTACCTACTTTTGAATTTAACATTTGTTTTAACTTTTTTCGTATCACCTGAAATGGCTGGACGGAAAAAGAAACCTCGCATCGCTGCGGGGAGGAAAAGAGAGGCATCTCTTTCTGACACATCGAGTGTCTGTAGTGACAATCCTTTTGATATTTTGCCTGAGCAAGAAGCTGGTGAAATGGAAGTTACCAATAATGAAACTATACAAAATATAAAATCTTTAAAAAAGGAGAAAGTTCCACCTATTGTGGTAACTATTTCTTCTGAATTTAATATATTCAAAAAGGAACTTTCAACGTTTGTTTCTGACGTTAAAGTTACCTATCAAATTGGCCGTAGAGGTGAATGCCGCTTATTAGCCGACTCAGTAAAGGGTCGAGATCGTCTTGTTCAGTATTTAACCGACAAGATGTACAAATTTTTTACATATGACACCAAGAACGCCAAGCCGTTCAAGGTTGTCTTGAAAGGTCTCACCAACGATCAAACCGTTGATGAGATCAAACTTACTTTAACAGAATTACTTGGCATAGCCCCTACCCAAGTAATTCTAATGAAACAAAAATCACGAGGCGAAAACAGTCAGCGAACTGGAATTTCCCTTGTAAATTATTTAATTCATTTTAACCGCAGTGAGGTTAATACCTTAAAATTTTTTGAAAAAGCACATGCTTTATATAACGTGCGTGTAAAATGGGAATTATATCGAAAGTTTGGCGGAGGTGAAAAGCATATCACCCAATGCCGTATTTGCCAACGTTATGGCCATGGTTCAAAGTTCTGTAACATGGACCAAAAATGCCTCATTTGTGGAGACTCTTCTCACACAAAGGACACATGTCCTGTGAAAGAGAGTAAAAATTTTCGCTGTGCGAATTGTAACGGCAACCATATGTCGAATTTTTATCAATGCCCAGTCCGTTTAGCAATTGTTAAGGCAAGGCAAGGTAAACAAAATTCAATTTCTCAATTAAAACCAACTTCAAAACAAAATTCTCCAAGCGTACCAGTGACGCATAGTTTACCTACTCCTTTGCATACCCGTTTAACTTATGCACAGGTTACAGGTAGTTCGAACATTATACCGCCTAGTGTTGGTAGTTCGAAAATGACCGTTAATATGGGTAAGCAAAACACGCTAGAAAATAATTGTACACCTATTACTCCAGCTAATATTGCTGCCGAAAATATTTTTTCTAATGTCAACTGCCTGGGGCCTATTACGGCAGGTAAACTTTCTTTTTTGCAACAGGCAATGTTCGATCTTATGAACGCCATGTTGCAGGCAAAATCAATGTTTGAAGCCATTCAAATAGGCACAAATTTTACTATTAAAATTGTTTCTAATTTAAAATTTAGCAATGATTTTAAATAAAACAATTAAAATATTAAATTGGAATGCTCGCTCATTGAAGGCCAATGAGAATGAGCTTTTTAATTTTTTAACAGTAAATAATGTGCATATTGCAATTATTACTGAAACATTTTTGAAACCTAACATAAAATTAAAATATGATCCCAATTACGTGGTTCATAGATATGATAGGATTCAGGGTTCCGGCGGTGGAGTTGCAATTGTTATTCATCGCCGAATCAAACATCGTGCTCTTCCCCATCTTGAGACGAAAGTTATTGAAACTTTGGGAATTGAAGTTCAAACTGAACTTGGGATTTTATTTATTGCCGCAGCATATTTACCATTTCAATGCACACGCGAGCTCAAAAATTATTTTAAAGGTGATTTACAAAAACTCACCAGAAATCGTTCGAAATTTTTCATAATCGGCGATTTTAACGCTAAACATCGTTCATGGAATAATTCTCAAAGTAATTCCAATGGCAAAATTTTATTCAATGATTGTTCTTCAGGATACTATTCTATTTTGTCTCCGAATAGTCCTACATGCTTTTCTTCTGTAAGAAACCCTTCAACAATTGATTTGGTGCTGACAGATCAAAGTCATGTATGTAGTGATTTGATCACACATGCTGACTTTGATTCTGACCATCTTCCAATAACTTTTTCTTTATCACATGAATCAGTTTTAAACCCTATGAGCTCTGTTTTTAATTATAACAAAGCTAATTGGGAAAGATACAAAAATTATATTGAGAGAAATTTCAATAATGAGCTTGATTTGCAAAACGAAGTGAATATTGATTCCGCTTTGGAAGCATTAAAATGTGCAATTGTTGATGCCAGGAATTATTCTGTTCCAAAGGCTCAAGTGAAATTTGATTCATCAATAATTGACGAAAATCTTCAACTTCTAATTCGTTTGAAAAATGTCCGCAGACGTCAATATCAACGTTCTCGTGACCCTGTTTTTAAAACTATTTATAAAGATTTACAGAAAGAGATTAAACATAGATTTACTCTTCTGAGAAATCAAAATTTTGAGACTAAAGTTGAAAAATTGAAACCATATTCAAAACCATTTTGGAAGCTGTCGAAGATTCTTAAGAAACCTTCAAAGCCTATTCCAGTTTTAAAAGATGGTGAACGTTTTCTTGTATCCAATGAACAAAAGGCTCAAAGACTTGCTCAGCAGTTTGAGAGTGTTCATAACTCAAATTTGAATTTTGTGAGTCCAATTGAAAATGAAGTCACACGTCAATTTGATTTAATTTCTTCCCAGAATTTTTTACCTGCAGAAATAATTGAAACTAACTTGAATGAGATTAAATCAATTATTAGAAATTTCAAAAATATGAAAGCACCTGGTGACGATGGAATCTTTAATATACTAATCAAACATCTCCCTGAGAGCACAATGGAATTTTTAGTGAAAATTTTCAATTGCTGCTTCAAAATTGCATATTTTCCCAAATTATGGAAAAATGCAAAAATTACTCCCATTTTAAAGCCGGATAAGAACCCAGCTGAAGTTTCAAGTTATCGACCAATCAGTTTGCTTTCTTCAATAAGTAAACTGTTTGAGAGAGTTATTCTTAACAGAATGATGTCACACATCAACGAAAATTCAATTTTTGCAAATGAACAGTTTGGATTTCGCCATGGGCATTCCACAACTCATCAATTGCTCAGAGTTACTAATATGATACGAGCTAACAAATCTGAAGGTTATTCCACTGGAGCTGCTCTTTTAGACATAGAAAAAGCATTCGACAGTGTTTGGCATAAAGGTTTGATTGCGAAATTGCAAACTTTTAATTTTCCAATTTTCCTAATCAAAATTTTAAAAAATTATCTTACTGATCGAACTCTGCAGGTTGTCTATCAGAATTCAAAATCTGATAGATTTCCTGTCAGAGCAGGTGTGCCTCAAGGTTCAGTCTTGGGTCCAGTCCTGTACAACATATTCACTTCAGATCTTCCTGATTTGCCTCCAGGATGCACAAAGTCATTGTTCTGCGATGACACAAGCATTTCCGTAAAAGGAAAAAGTCTTCGTGTCATATGCAGTCGATTGCAGAAAAGTTTAGATATTTTTTCTTCCTACTTGCAAAAGTGGAAAATCTCTCCCAATGCTTCTAAAACTCAAATGATAATTTTTCCGCATAAGCCTAGGGCTTCTTTCCTCAAGCCAAACAATAATCACGTTGTCAAGATGAATGGGGTTATTTTAAGTTGGTCCGACAAGGTTAAGTACTTGGGACTAATTTATGATAAAAAACTTATTTTCAAAGAGCACATTGAGAGTATACAAGCCAAGTGCATCAAATATACGAGATGTTTATATCCTCTCATTAACAGGAATTCTAAACTTTGTTTAAAGAACAAACTTTTGATTTACAAACAAATTTTTAGACCAGCAATGCTTTATGCTGTACCGATCTGGTCAAGTTGCTGTTCAACAAGGAAGAAAACGCTCCAAAGGATTCAGAATAAAATTCTGAAAATGATTTTGAAGCGTCCTCCTTGGTTTGGTACACTCGAATTACATAGACTTACTGGTGTTGAACCATTAGAAGCTATGTCAAATAAAATTATTAACAATTTTCGACAAAAATCGTTGCAATCCTCAATTGCTACGATAAGCTCTCTTTATAGCCAATAAGTTAGCAATTAAGTTAGTTGTAAGTTTACTTCCCCTTTTCTGACAAGTAGGTTTAAATCCCTACGAATGATAAGTCCTAATTGCGAAAGCAAACAAATCCTAACAATTAAAATTACAAATTTCTAACAGTGTTGAGAAGTCACCATTTGTGATTGGACACACATACTCATTATTTACTAATATTTATCATAAATACTTAAGCTACTAACAAATCCCCCCTTAATAAAAAAAAAAAAAAAATAATAATAATATATTCCATTTACATACACATAGAATGCTGCTAGAGTGCTATCTTGTCCCATAAACTCAAAACAGTAATTTGAAAATGAAAAAAAAACAACTGAAAGACCTCTCTCGTAACAACCCTTCAGCGTCTAATTCGCCAAATCATCGTATGAATAGAGAAAATGTTGTTTGCCAGATTCGAATCCCTTCGCAATGATATGACATGGAACAACACACCACAAGCCACAACATACAGTGGCAGTGGTAAAGCGATAACGAGTAAATGAAGTGGAAAACTTTTTTCAAACCACCGCAGTGCATCTGCGGCACGAGAAAAGCAACATTTCACCATGCCATATTCGCCACAAAAATTACACTACGAATGCAACATCGATTCGTATCGGAGCGGAGTTGCGCATATCCTGTACCTACCTACTGAATGCGAACCGTTGGCGTTGTTCGGTGTGCATGATGCCGAGTTTGGCCCGGTCGCACTTCTTCTTAAAACCACAGAAACGAGACCCCTCATCAAGGGCTGGCCAACACCGCATCGAGTCGATGAAAAACTTTGCCAAGTAATTTAAAACTACTGTTAGCTGATTAGAATCAAATAATGAGCTATCAACTAAGTTTTTCTGCTTTTGCTAGGCACTAGCAGCAAACCTCAAGCTTATGGTTAGTTTAGCGTGAAATAGTTTTTGTTACTATTAGATAATCAAATCATGACCTCCGCTTTAAAATTGATTTCACGCAAACAGCAAATTTCAATACTTTCAGCTTCCTGTGGACAATGGATTTTCCCATTGCCAAACTGACAAACACCGAGAAGAAGATCAGCGCTCATTAAATTCCTCGTATGACAACCGAACGGAACTGTTTTCCATAACTCTTTCGCTAGCTGCTTTTTCGTGCCGACTCACACGAATATATATCGAGGAAGTAAAACGTAACATAACGGTATATATGTAGGATAATGATTAAATAAAAGTAAGTGCCAAAACTCATTGCGAAAATAAGGCAAATTGGGGTGGGCTTGTATCCCGCTAACAGACGAGAAACTCGCTGAATAAAAGAAAAACCATACACACACGTTCATACTAGTTATATTCATATGCATAGTCATAAATAAAAAACAAGTGGCGATATTTTACAGTGGTTATTATGGAAGCAAACAAAAAAACAAATACGAGAATGCAGAATGAATTGAGTGAAGGTTTTGTTATGAATAAATCCGTGGCGCTTATTGTTATGCCGAAAAGAGAAGCGGGCAATTATAAGATTATTATATCTAGTCTCATACACAGACGATTCCAGAATGAGGAATCGTAACGCTAAACAAATCCGTAGATAAACAACAAACGTAACAATTGAATCAAGCAAACCACGACAAAATTTAGCCAATCTATGTAAAATATCACGAGAAAGTGGAGGTATAAAGTATGATTGCGGTGACGCAATTAAATACTATAATGGAACTAAGATGACAACAGGAATCACCGGTCGCATATGTAAATAGAATAAACAATAAGAACATGATACCCAATCATATAGAGCAGATAAAACAAACTACTAAATAAAAATTTGAAAAGTTATTCGTGTGTCTTGCTTTTTTTTCTCTGAAATCCGATCAAATTTTCAGATGATCACGTTGACAGGTAGGTATTTCATCATATGTATTTTTGACACAGAACTACACAAATGTCTTGCAAGCGAAGTAATTTTGATCCTGTCTTTCTTTTCTTTTTGAATTCATAAGCGTTTTTCATTATCTATTTGTTTTTGTTAGCAGGGGTTTCAAGTCTTTTCCTCCCATAGTTGTTGCAAAGATTTTTTCCTCACCATATTAGGCATTTTTTTCTCAATTTCATCATTCAACTTGTTTTATAATACTGTATATTACTCTCTTGAATTTTAATGCTTTTGATATCAAAAATTAAACCGGAAAAGATATGATAACAAATCCTGAAATGAACTGAAAAGTGTTGAACATTATGTCACGCGCCTATCAAAAACCAGAGGTCATAACCCAAGTAACAATTTAAGTCGTATTGCATTCTTTTAGCGGTTTTCATGACCAATTTCGCAAAATTGCTGTTAAAACTAAAAATACTAAAAAATCAGAACCTCCTGATAACCGCTATAAGTTTGCTTTACAGCCAGGTGGCCCACCCTTGCCAAGCTTATTGAATCAATTATAAGAATGGCAATAAAACTACTTTAAAACCACATGGAAAGAGTACCGCATACTATAAGCAGCTGGCATTACCTCTTTAAGAGCGCAATAAGTTTGGTTGCATTATTGCGCTCTGCTACTTGCCACAATAAGTCCAAATCAACTTTTCATTGCTTGACAGCAACCGTAAGAAGTTGATTTGTTGTGCCGTTCCTGCACACACCAGAACATCACGCCACTTTTTTTAATAAGGAAATCTCTCGTCGCGGGAGAAATGTTTCACCTGTGTTGGTTACCATCGTGCAATCGATTTTATTTGATGGTGATATTGTAGAAAGATAAGGAATAAGGAGAGGTTTTTGGTAGGTTTTGTAGCTCTCAAGCATATGCGCATGAAATTTTGTCGTGCATTTTGAGATCATAGGCGCTTAAAATGTATGCGCCATCAAAATAGTACGGGCTTACAAAAATGATCTCATTGTTAGCAAAAATGAATTGGATTGTTTCAACTCAGTTTTTCAGAAAATATATCTAGCCGTGTTCTTCAATACAGAGATAGATCAAAATCAACTTTGGATATTCATTTTATTTATTAGTCAGACGACGATTCGATTTTCGTTTAAAGATTATAAAAAGTTTCAAAAATATCAATATGGCGCGGTTGGTAATTAGTTGACATTAATCGTAGCCGCAATAAGCCTAGTTCAATGATATATATGTTGTAAGGTGCGGCAAAGGTTGGATGCCTGTATGATTAGATAAAAATATGGTAAATCCCTGGGGCCTAGACAACTTTATTTTTATGAAAAATCTGACATCACACCGACGATAATGAGGAATCAACAAACTTTGATATAAATAAAGAGGTGCACGAAAAATGCAACGATACATACTTAGTTTAACTGAATATTGAATATATTTCGAAATATATCAATAGTGTCTTGCCCCTACCTTATTTTTAAGGACGCATAATTTAACGACATAGGAAATTATTTTCAACCAAAACAAAACAAACTGGCGATAAAATTTTAAAAAAACTACCGAAAAGTACTAAGTTTGCTGTGTTACTTTATTAGATTTTTGGAGTTCTACGTCATCAATGTTTACAAATGCGCTGCAAGATGCTCTAAAGCATTTTACACACATCTTACGGAGACTGCGACAGAATTCTGCATCACACTAAACCAACTCAGCCGCTTTTGTCTCACCTGTATGTATATCATTGCCTGCATATATTTGTTTACAAGTTTGACAGGTTAAAACTGGGCATTTGAATGACCGCAATAAAACTGGTTTCTATGTTATATGACAGCAAACTGGAGTGGTTTTATGGGGCAATAGATAGTAATAATAAAACCAATAATAAAGCAAAATCGCATTGACTCATCCCGGTTTTATTGGATGTTTTATTAGAGTTTTATTGACAGCTATCAGTGTTCATTACGACTTGCTATTTTTGGCAACGGGTTTAACCGCCATAAAACCGTTGGTAATATTCATTGCTGTGATAAAACCGTTAGAAAACCAAGTAGCTATAGAATTGTTACTTGGGAATCTTTCTAACCCGGTTCTGATTTTTGCCTTTCTCAAAACCGAAAGTATAAAAGTGCTCCAAAGGGCCGAATGGCATATATCACTCGACTCAGCTCGACGAGCTGAGCATTTTCTGTATGTATGTGTGTGTGTGTATGTGTGTGTGTATGTGCAGATTTTTATTCTCACTCACTTTTCTCGGAGATGGCTACACCGATATTCATGAAATTAATTGGAAATGAAAGGTCTTGGTGCCCCATAAGACCCTATCAAATTTCATTGTGATAGGATTTTTGGTTTAGAGGTTATGTATCAAAATGTAAAAATCATGAAACATCATTATCTCAAAAACTACACTACCGATTTGAACAAAATTGATTTCAAATAAACGGCTACCTGAAAAACCCTTAACTTTTGAATTTTATGAAGATTGAACTCGTGGTTCAAAAGTTATGAAAAGAAACGTGTTTTGAAGACTGTTTAATCTCACTCATGTTTCTCAGAGATGGCTGGACCGATTCTCATAAAATCAGTGTCAAATGGAAGGTCTAGTTGCTCCATAAGACCCTATTGATTTGTTTTGCAATCGAACTTTTACTTTGCCTGTTATGTTTAAAAATGTGAAATCCAGCTATAAAAAGTAAAATATTCACAAGACTACTTAAACTCACTCACTTTTCTCAAAGATGGCTGACCCGGTTTCCACAAAATAAGTGTAAAATGAAAAGACTAGCTGCCTCAAAACACCCCAATGAATTTTACTGTAATCGGACTGTAACTTCGTCTGTAATGTACCGAAATGTGAAAATCACGAAACTTCATTATCTCAGAAACTACACAACCGATTTGATTAATATAATTATCAGATGAGCGGGCTAGTTAAGGGTTAACTGATGAATTATGATTGAACACGTGGTTTCAAATTTTAACTGCCCTATACGTTCCTCAACATAATTTGAACGTTCCAAATTCATTGATTCCTTGCGATGTGTTAAAAGTCTGCAAATGCACAACGAATCGGCCATAGGATATGATCAAGGTTAAATAACAAATCGTTTAAAATGATTGGTTTTATCGAAATGACAACATCACCGACTTTTGGCTTCTGTACATCGCTTTAATTCTGAATATATTCATATTGGGTGGTATTCGGTCATTTTCAGCAGATTTTCTAGCATCAATCCAACACGGAAAATACCCATATTGGGAGGTATTTAGTTATTTTGATTGTTTTCCAGAAATTAAAAGTGGTTGTCTTCAAATTCAAAAGGGTGTCCAGGGTCAATGTTTGGTTTCTATGCATCATCTCGATTACGGAAATATCCATATTGTGTATTATTCGGTCATTTTCGACTGTTTCCTAGAAGTTGCCATTTAGCAATTCAAAATGGTGCCTGAGGTCAATTGTCAGCTCCTTGCATCATTCTGGTTCCAGAGATACCCATATTGGATAGCATTTGTTTATTTTAGGCTGTTTTTCATAAACCGGTAGTCGCCATTTTGGATTTAAAAATGGTATTTAAGATAATTTTTGGCCTCTATGCGTCATTCTGGTTGAAGAAACAACAATATTGGATGTGATTCGATCATTTTTGGCTGTTTTCCAGAAACCAGAAGTTGCCATCCTACAGTTCATAATGGTGTCTGAGGTAAATTTTTAGCTACTATCATACAGCCTAGACCTTCGAAAAGAATAATGTTCTCGACTACACTGTGAACATCCAAAATTCACAAATATCGTAAAAAACCTTCATTTTCAGATATTGCATTTGAGATAGAATTAAATTGACAACTTTCATGAGTAGTTTTTTTCCTGTATAGTTCTGAACTATAATTTTTCGAGAACAGGTTTGTAGAAATTTGCTCTAATTCGTTAAAAATATAAGATGCTGATTCATAATGCTAGGTCCTTCGATTTCTAAAAATAAAGCGAAAGTGATTTCAAACCTCGATCATGGGGATTTTAAAAAAAAAGAACTGCAGTAAACTAACATACATATTTGCTGTTCTAGTATGAAATCAGCATCATTGTTATCTTCTGTTCTTCACGTTCGATTATTTCAAGAAAAAATTCGAGTTGCTTCTAACTAGCATTTAAAAATTGGTTTGTGATCGAAAAGTAACACTCATATACTCCAGTGACAACATCTATAATATTTACAAAACCCACGTCAAGCTTTAATTCAATGATCGTATTTGGTTCTCCCTCTGAAAACTATCTTTTAAATTTGTTTCATTCATTATTGTAATTGGTCATACGTTGGTATACGATTTGTGATTAACGACCTAATAAGTATAAAGTAATAGGTAGTTAGTGTAACAAAGGTTTCTGCACCACTAGGTGGATTAATTTAGGTTTTTTTATAGTATTTATTTTTTAAACTCCCGATTGACTTTTTATGAAACCTTATTCCATATATAACGCTAACATTATACAATGTTGGGCAAATGGAGAATTTGACTGCAATGGCGTCCTCAGTAACATTGTGGATAGTTATGCTCATTTTTTAAATTTACTGCCTTTTTAGAATAACTGACTTCATAGAGGTTAGACCACGTTTTACATCTCAAAATTTAATTATCTTTTCAAATACATATCCATATTAGAATGTGTTAAGAAATTTTATTCGAAATGACGTCTGGAGTTGACTCCCAGCTTTTGAGTATCATCCAGATTTGACACTTTTCCGTTAACTGGAAGAAACTATCTTGGATTCCAAAATGATGCTATTTGTTGGTTTCTGGCCTCTGGGCATCCCTGTTTCAAAATCACCTTTATTGGGCGGTATTTAGCGATTTTAGACTCAGCTCGCGATATATGTGTGAAATAAAAGTAGGGATAAAGAGAAGTACAAGATCTGATGTTAGAAACTGCTGTTCGGTTTTTGTGCACGGTAATTTCAAATTTCCAATATAAAAAATATTAGAATTTTTGATTTTGTCTAGTCTTCGAAATAGTACTGTCTTTCCGTGACAGCTAATTTTAAACTAATTCGACTCTCACTGTGTTGCTCAGCACTCCCTGGTCCCCATACGTTTGATACACAGCCCGACAGCCACTGACGACAGCGCACACATGCAATGCCAAACAGGCTGTTATTCTTCATCTTTTTATGTCTCTTGGTTCTTCCAAGCTGACAGCCTTTATAGCGCGACATCCTTTGGCGCAAATCCAAGCGGGCTTTCAGGTGATTATGATTCACGAGGTTATGCGAAACACGTTCTCACGTGAGGTATAATATCAACAATGGAAAAATGTATGAAACGACTTGCTTCGTTTTCATTATGGCATCGGCCTAAGGAAAAGAAGAAACGAATGAGTGCGAGTCCAATATCATTGATGACAACCGTAGCCGATCAGCAGGCGTTCATCAGTGCAGGCCAAACCAATAGGACATCCTCAAAATGAACAAACTAGACTGTCATGTCCGAACGAACAAAATACATACACAAGAATGAGCTGTCGTGTGCATCGCGAGAAAGCGCCTTTGCTTGTATAAGCTTTAGCTGTACTTGAGCTCTCATGAATAGCTTATTTATGAGACTGTTATAGTAGAAAGAGAGCCTAGTCGCCAGTATGGTGTCACACCACAATACTTTTCGTAAACCTGGTTTTGTCCGATGATCCTGAGTGGGTAAGTCCCCACAGGGATATTTTCCGAAGTAGTATTACCCACGTCAACTACCGGCCCTGAATCCAAGGCTGATTAATGGCCTAACGGCATTATCTCTGAAAATATCTGGAAGTGGATTTTTTAAACACACGGAATGTATTCCCGGGCTCTGAGCATTGTGTTTGTTCTACAGAAACCGAAAATCACCAATTTAGGGTGTTCTCAAGAAACCGGGAGTCACCATATATGATTTCAAATGGCGTCGCGTCTTGAGGTGACTTCTAGTCCCTGGGCAATCTCCAGCAGGAGTCATTGCACTTTTTAGTATTTAGACGTTTTTGAACATATCATTTTCAAGAGCCATTTTACCCCACTTAACCTCAATGAAAAAACTTGAAATTTTGCAAAACTTCCTACCTTGAATAGACAATCAAACGCTGAAAATTCCAGCCCAATCGGAGAACATCAAAACAACGTCCCTCAGAAAGGCGGTTGCGGGTCTCGCGAACTGGCGCTTAAGTCCATTTCAGTAAACAGAAGTTACCATCTTGGGTTTTAAAATGGCGTCTGGATTTGATTTCCGATCTCTGGGCATCATCTCGATTCCAGAAATACACTAGAATCGCTGTTTACGCGGGAGATACGTGCAACGTAAAAAGAAACCGCGTAAAAAAAAATACGTGAATTCCGGAATCTGCATGAAAAAAAAAAACCGCGTAAATTCTGCGTCCGAGTGAAGAATAATCAAAATCCGCGTATGAAAAACTACCGCGTAAATTCCGAAATCCGTTTGAAAAAAACCGCGTAAATTCCGGAATCCGCGTAATAAAAACCGCGTAAAAAGCGACCTTAGTGTACCCATATTGGATAGTATTCGGTTATTTTAGTCTGTTTTTCCGGAAACCGAAACTCGTCATCTTCGATATCAAAATGACTTCTGGAGTCGATTTCCGGTCTGTAGGCGCCATTTTGATTCCGAAAACATCTGGCCATTTCTGCCTTTTTTCAAATGGCGGGGAATGCTTTGTGAGGAATTAATTATTTGCCAATATTTATTCAGAATTTCAGGTTTTAAAATTGGAATGACTTTGGCATTTTTGAGGGAAAATATGCTAACTCAAAGCATCATTTCCTGGTGTATCATGTTAGTGAAATTCTTGATATAAGATCGTATTTCATTCAAGTGGCCATTTTTGGCTTTTTTTCAGAAACCGGCAGTAGCCACTTCGGAATTCAAAATGGCATCTGGAGTTCAATTTCACTTTCTGGGTATCATCTTGATTCCGATTAGTATAGGACATTTTTTCAGAAACAGGAATTTGCCATCTTGGAATTGAACATGGCACTAGATATAATTCCTGTTCCGAAAATACCCATCATGGATAGTAGTTGACCTTGTTTCTAGCTCTGATTGTCCAATGTTTTCAAATAATCAAAACATATAGACTTCTTTTAGTTGACTGCCCATAATATGAAAACCACCCGGACGAACTCATACGATTCGCATAGATTCTCTAGGATTCCTCACATTGGATTCGTGAGCGTCCTTGAAAAGGATTCCTGAAAAAAGAATCCTCAGGAATGCCCTGTATATGGCTCTAGGATTCATGAATAAGAATCATGAGTGGGAATCCTCCGGATCGTGTTTGCGATTCCTTTCACGATTCCGTCACCGTGTTAATCGGTATCCTGGGGATTCTTACTCAGGATTCTCTGCGTGTTAGTAAGGGCATAGAGAGCGAGAAAATGCGATATTGATGTTAGACTCGCATTAGATTGTTACGTTTTTCAATGTTTAAATTATTTCACATTCTTCAAGGATAACACTTCTTCACAATTGAACTGTTTTGCCTTTAATCGCATATCAGTCCCATCTGGAAAATCAACGAGTTGCGAAAACAGCGCTTACATTCTGTGCCGAACACGCATCAGTACTGGACGTGTTTGGTGATCGGTCCGATAGAGTATAAAACAAAAGACGTGTGAACAAGTGTTGGCATTGTTTGCCTGGTCGAGTGAAATAAATCCGGGTTTAAGGTCGTTCCTTTGTGCAACTGTTTCGCATCGTGACTGCCAGCTGGTGCGTAAGCCGATTTGGCTGCTGGCTGGATTGTGCTACAGCAGTGGACGAGACACAAACGAGGTAAAAGAAGAAGCCATCAGTGTCAGCGAGTCGTATCGCTGTGTGGAGTGATCTCACACCTGGCTCGCTGCTGGTGGCTGTTTGGTGCTGCTGTATTGGTGCTGCTGGCTGTAACGGCTGCTACTTCGAACGATCGGACAACCAACCTTACTGGAAGGGAGAAATAAAAAGGTACGTGTTCTTGTCAGCGCTAGTGCGCTAAACATAGCGCGATGGATGTAGATCCCTCGCCTCCCGCGCCACCATCCCCGAACCCCTCTGACCCTGA
Source organism: Wyeomyia smithii (assembly GCF_029784165.1). Classification (NCBI taxonomy): domain Eukaryota; kingdom Metazoa; phylum Arthropoda; class Insecta; order Diptera; family Culicidae; genus Wyeomyia; species Wyeomyia smithii. The sequence continues at coordinate 44,195,832 of NC_073694.1, forward strand.
CCCTTCTGTTACCCCCTCCCCTGTTCATTCTTCAGTCCCCCCTCGCCCCAGGCTTTACCCAGACGGAGCCCAGGGCAGCTATACTGTTTATTTTCGGCCAAAGGCAGGACCGAAATCGAAAAAGTTGAACCTCTTGCAGATTTCTAAAGACCTGACGAAGGAGTATAAGGGCGTGACCGAAATTTCCAAGGTCCGGCCTAACAAGCTCCGTGTCGTGGTCGGTAACCTGAAAGAGGCCAACGATATAGCTTGCTCTGAGCTCTTCACACGCGAGTATCGCGTTTACATACCCGCACGAGACGTGGAGATCGACGGTGTCATAACCGATTCGAGTCTGTCCGTCGAGTGTATACTGCAAAGTGCCAAAGGGTGCTTTAAGAACAAAACGTGTCCCGAAGTAAAGGTGCTCGACTGCAAGCAATTGCGGTCAGCATCGATCATCGGTGGCAAAACAGTATACACTCCGTCAGACTCGTTTCGAGTTACGTTCGCCGGGTCTGCACTACCAAGCCACGTCTCGATCCACCGGGTTCGTCTCCCTGTGAGGCTCTACGTGCCCCGCGTCATGAACTGCCTGAATTGCAAGCAGTTAGGCCATACAGCCGCCTACTGCTGCAATAAGGCACGTTGTGGCAAGTGTGGGGAGTCTCATGCGGAAGATTCTTGCAGTGTTAACGCTGAAAAGTGTATTCACTGCGGAGAAAATCTGCATGAGCTCTCGACATGTGCGGTGTACATGCAGCGCAGGGATAAAATAAAACGGTCTCTCAAAGAGCGTTCAAAGCGTTCCTACGCTGACATGCTGAAGAAGACCGTTACCACTTCTCCCGTTACTTCGAACCCCTTCGATCTGTTGCCCTCTGAGGAAACCGATTCTGACGATTCACCAGCGGGAGGAAAAATACTTCCTCTCCTAAACTTCCCAGAAAAGGTCCTAAGATTTCTCAAAGTGAAATGAAAGTTACAAACAAACCAAACAGTGCTGCGGAAAAACCGAAGCAAACTCCTCCTGGGCTGGCAAATTTAAAGTCCCAGAAGGAGTTCCCAGCACTGCCAGGAACATCTAAAACCCCAGTTGCTCCTTTTACACTCCCAGTTGATGAAACAAACTCTGGATTAGTGAAATTTTCTGACATTGTGGACTGGATTTTTGAAACTTTCAATGTACCCGATCCAATTAAAATTTTTCTTACAGCATTCCTCCCAACAGTTAGATCATTTTTGAAGCAGTTGACTGCCCAATGGCCCCTCCTTGCAGCGATTGTATCCTTCGATGCCTAATTCAACTGCGTATATGAAGGATTCTATCTCTGTCTTACAGTGGAATTGTAGAAGTATTTTACCAAAAATTGATTCGTTTAAAGTTTTGATAAATAAAAACAAATGCGATGCATTTTCCCTTTGTGAAACTTGGCTTACTTCAAATATTGATCTCAACTTCCATGATTTTAATATTATTCGCCTTGATCGAGACACCCCATATGGAGGAGTACTTTTAGGGATTAAAAAGTGCTATTCTTTCTATCGTATTAACCTCCCCTCGATTCCAGGCATCGAAGTTGTCGCATGTCAAATGACAATACAAGGTAAAGAGCTTTGTATTGCCTCAATATATATTCCCCCCAGAGCACAGGTTGGGCAACGGCTGCTCTTTGATTTAATAGAACTTCTTCCCTCGCCACGTTTGATTTTGGGAGACTTCAACTCTCATGGCGTGGCTTGGGGTTCCCCATACAATGATAACCGCTCCTCTTTAATCTATAACCTTTGCGATGACTTCGACATGACTATTTTAAACAACGGTGAAATGACACGTATCCCGAAACCTCCAGCGGGCCCAAGCGCTTTGGATCTATCCTTATGTTCGACGTCGCTACGGTTGGATTGCACATGGAAGGTAATCCTCGATCCTCACGGTAGCGACCATCTGCCTATTCTTATTTCAATTACTAACGGGTCAACTCGCATGCGACCAATTGACATTCCGTATGACCTCACACGAAATGTCGATTGGAAGTTATACGAGGAAATGATCTCAAAAGCGGTCGAGTCGATTCAACATCATTCACCACTTGAAGAATACAACCTCCTCGCGGGCTTGATTCTCGACGCCGCGTTGCAAGCCCAAACGAAGAAATATCCCGGCGTAACGATCAAAGAACGGCCTCCCACTCCGTGGTGGGACCAAGAGTGCTCCGATGTCTACACGCAAAGATCCGACGCGTTTAAGGCCTACCAGACGGGAGGTATACCTGGCGACTATTTACGGTATTCGGAGCTTGATACCAAGCTTAAAAGCTTGGCTAAAGCAAAGAAACGTGGATATTGGCGTCGGTTCGTGAACGAGACGTCGAGGGAGACATCGATGAGCACTCTTTGGAACACAGCCCGAAGAATGCGGAATCGCGTAACGGTCAACGAAAGCGAGGAGTCTTCAAGTAGGTGGATATTTGATTTTGCCAGGAAAGTATGTCCGGACTCTGTTCCTGAGCAAAATATTGTTCGCGATGCGTCTCCGGGCCACGACGCGATAGAATCACCTTTTACGATGGCAGAACTTTCAGTTGCCCTCCTGTCCTGTAACAATAACGCGCCTGGGTTAGATAGAATCAAATTCAACTTGTTGAAGAATCTACCCGACAATGCCAAGAGGCGCTTGTTGAACTTGTTCAATAAGTTCCTGGAGCAAAACATTGTACCGCAGGATTGGAGGCAAGTGAAGGTGATCGCCATCCAAAAACCAGGGAAACCAGCTTCTATTCACAACTCTTATAGGCCGATTGCAATGCTATCCTGTATCCGGAAATTGATGGAAAAAATGATACTCCGTCGTTTAGACCACTGGGTCGAATCAAATGGTCTACTATCAGAAACTCAATTTGGCTTCCGCCGTGCCAAAGGGACGAATGATTGTCTTGCGTTGCTTTCAACAGATATTCAGCTGGCGTATGCTCGTAAAGAACAAATGGCGTCTGCGTTCTTGGACATTAAGGGGGCTTTTGATTCCGTTTCTATTGACATTCTTTCGGGTAAACTTCACCGACAAGGATTTTCTCCAATTTTGAACAATTTTTTGCACAATTTGTTGTCCGAAAAGCACATGCATTTTACGCATGGCGATTTGGCAACTTTTCGCATTAGCTACATGGGTCTTCCCCAGGGCTCATGTTTAAGCCCCCTTCTTTACAACTTTTATGTAAATGACATCGACGAATGTCTGGCAAATTCATGCACGATAAGACAACTTGCAGACGACAGTGTAATCTCTGTTACAGGAGCCAAAGCTGCCGATTTGCAAGGACCATTGCAAGATACCTTGGACAATTTGTCTGCTTGGGCTTTACAGCTAGGTATCGAATTCTCTCCGGAGAAGACTGAGATAGTAGTTTTTTCTAGGAAGCATGAACCTGCTCAGCTTCAAACACAATTAATGGGTAAAACGATTTCTCAGGTTTTGGTACACAAATATCTTGGTGTCTGGTTCGACTCTAAAGGCACCTGGGGTTGTCACGTGAGGTATCTGATGAAAAAATGTCAACAAAGAGTGAATTTTCTTCGTACAATAACCGGACAATGGTGGGGAGCCCATCCAGGAGACCTTATAAGGCTTTACCAAACAACGATATTGTCTGTTATTGAATACGGGTGTTTCTGCTTCCGCTCCGCAGCAAACACACATTTGATCAAACTGGAGCGAATACAATATCGTTGTTTGCGTATCGCCTTAGGTTGCATGCAGTCGACCCATACGATGAGTTTGGAGGTTTTAGCTGGAGTACTACCATTGAAAAACCGCTTCTGGAGCCTGTCTTCTCGTATTCTAATCAAATGTGAGGTCTTGAACCGTCCCGTGATTGAAAATTTTGAAAGGTTAATCGAACTTAATTCTCAAACCCGTTTTATGACATTGTATTTCAATCACATGTCCCAAAATATTAACCCTTCTTCGAATATTCCAAATCGTGTCGACTTATCAAATACTTCTGATTCTACTGTGTTTTTCGATTCATCCATGATAGAAGAAACTCGTGGAATCCCGGATCATTTACGCGTGCAGCAGATCCCTAAAATTTTTTCCAATAAATATCGAAACATCAACTGCGACAATATGTACTACACTGACGGATCACTTCTTGATGGGTCCACTGGCTTCGGTATCTTCAATAACAATTTAACCGTCTCCCATAAGCTCGATAATCCTGCTTCTGTTTACGTCGCAGAATTGGCTGCAATTCAGTACACCCTAGGGATTATCGAAAAAATGCCCACGGACCATTATTTCATCTTTACGGACAGTCTCAGTTCCATTGAGGCTCTCCGATCGATGAAAGATGTTAAGCACTCTCCGTATTTCCTGGGGAAAATACGGGAACATCTGAGTGCTTTATCCGAAAAATCTACTCAGATTACCTTAGCGTGGGTCCCTTCTCACTGCTCGATACCGGGTAATGAGAAAGCGGACTCTTTGGCTAAGGTGGGCGCAACAAACGGTGATATTTATGAAAGACCAATTGCCTTTAATGAATTTTTCGCACTTGTACGTCAGAATACGATCATCAGTTGGCAAAATGCTTGGACCAGAGGGGAATTGGGAAGGTGGTTACATTCCATAATCCCCAAAGTATCGACGAACCCGTGGTTCAAGGGGTTGGATGTAGGTCGGGATTTCATTTGCGTGATGTCCCGGCTTATGTCCAATCACTATAGATTTGACGCGCTCCTCCGTCGTGTTGGGCTCGGGGAAAGTGGTATCTGTGCCTGTGGTGAAGGTTATCACGACATAGAGCATGTGGTTTGGTCATGCCCTGTACACCGTGACGCCAGGTCTAAATTAATAGCTTCCCTGCAGGCCGAGGGTAGACAGCCGGCTGTTCCTGTTCGTGATGTCTTGGCGAGCCGTGACCTATCCTACATGTCCCTTATATACGTTTTCCTGAAATCCATCCACGCCCCAGTCTAGTCCCGTTCCCCTCCGTCTACACCCAACAAAACGACAAGAACACGTTTGAACCTTAAGCACAAAACCAGCAACCAGACCCCGCACAACAGAACCAGGACCCAAGGACTACGAGCCTCTGTCCCAACTCACGACATCGTGGCTCAGCAGAACGAATCCATACATGCCATTCGACGATTATCAGACGACCATTGAACAACAAAACACTGATTGGAAATCCCATGCTAGTTTTAAGTTAGACTTAATTTCAGCTCGTAGTCGGCAGCGAGGATAAAAAATTTGCTTTAGTTTTTAAGTCATCAGATATAATTGGCGCCGTTAAACATTAAATTGTATTTGTGCCGTGTCAAATAAATGTTATGTGAAGAAAAAAAAAAAAAAGAAAACAGCGCTTGAAGATATTTTACTTGTTTTGGGTTTTTCCCATGTTTGGGGTGGTTATTCTTATTTTTTCGACATAATATAATGAAATAGACCTCAATCATAACTTCTTTATTAAAGAATTGCCTTTTTCGTGAAAATTACAATGAAAAATAAGGAAGAGACTGATATGCGATTATGAGGCCATCTAGTAGCAAAATAATATCGCATACAAGTTTCACTTTCAACCGCTCGGTGTAGGGGTAATCATATTTGTCTCAAGTATTTTGAATATGGGCAGACGTTTATGACCGCAAACAGCTTCTAAACATGCTGCATGGAGAATGGCGGAGTCCTTCACCCATTACTTACCCCGACTTTAAGGTCGTCGTCGAAAACGCAAAATATACGGTTGAAGTCTTGGATTTGCTGCTTAATAATTTCCCCTCTTACGTCTTCAGTGTTTAGCAATACGTGCTGAATAAAATTATTCCGATTTAGCCGATGCATTTAGCATAATAGAAAAGGGGTATTGAGAAAGAGAACTTTCCAATTTCATTAGAACTGTGACTTGACGGAAGACTACGGCGATGAACAAAGATACAAGCTGTTTTTAGCTAAGCAACTAAAAACGATTCCGCTGAGTTGTGACAATTTCAACTTGAATGATCATTTAAAGTGAGCAGATCATCCACAGGAAATTAAACCCTCACAGAAAACACCATTGCTCAAGGCTATTATCCCTCTGATGGATGATACCAATAACCTTTCGGGAACAAACTGCAGTTGCAGTTTCAGTGTCTGCTTAAAATAATCTTTTGTGTGGAATATATTTGAAACGACCTTGCATTTATTAATTATTTGATGATTTTTAATAGTAGAAAGCTTGTAAAACAGCACCGAATATTTGTTACATGGATTGAAGGAGAAAAAATATGGCCATGCTCTGGAAAAACATTTGGTGGGACTGATATGCAATTTTTTTTATGATGAGACAATTTGACCTCACATTGTTTCTGACTTTTCCGAATAAAACTTTTTTGTTTCCTTAAAGAGTAGTAAAGCAATAAAAAGATGGAATCTGATATTTAAATCAAAAACGATGAAAATCCGTATGGGACTGGTATGCGACTACAGGCAGTATTAACATACTTTGATTGTTCAAAATATCGACATAACGGGTGACAACTAAAAAAAATTTTTCAACTCTGCTATCAAAACAGGATGGATGAACTTAAAGAAAATCTGATTTATTTTCCATGAAATTATGAATGTATGAACTAACAAAAAATAATGAACATTTGAGAAAAATCCGTTACCGTCCTTCCGACGAAACTTTCTTAAGATGCCGGATCAAGAGCGTTGTACGGCCTTCAAGTCCACTTTTCGAATGCATTTCTTGATTCTACCAATCAACTGTTGGCAATTAGTTGATTTCCAGTTGTTTTTGCATCAAAGGAACTCAAAATACCAAAGGAAAAGTTCAAAGCGAACTGTACAATGCGCTTGCGGAAAGCTCCTTGTTTCGACGCCATTTTGAACAGAACTGAGCATACAAAAACAAAACAAAAAATACTGGTATAAAAAAGGCGAGGAAGAGCTTTCATATGCATACTCTCATTGCTCTCAGAGCGTGTTTCTTGTGGAGTAAGAGAGAATCTAAAAAATCCAAATTTTTAGTTGTTATCCGTTGGTTATAGTTTGTAAGATAATCTCAGCACACAGAGCATTTCCGTCAAACGCGTTCGGTTGGGGTTCGGCAGCAACTGAGTGTCTCGACTATTCTCAAGCCGTAGATATAATGAGTCGCTATACACAGCGTGTGAAGAGACACGCTCTCACAGTTACAGAATTTATTTAGTGTGTGCGATTGATTGTGGCATGCTAGCAACAGGACACAATAGTAGAGCGTGATTTAGTTTACCTTCCCAGAAGTTTGATTGGAGAAAACAATGAGGGTTTTTTCATGCTGCCTGTATATTGATTTACTGTGGGTTTTTCTCATGCTACACCACCCCACTTAGAGGGAATAATGTAACAGGGTGGAATTATTTCAAATGGTCATTCCTCAATTGTCTCACACGGTAATTTTCTTTCTTTTTTTTTCTTCTTATCTTCTTATCTTCTCTTTTTCTTGTTTTTTTCCTTTTTCTTAATTCCCAGCTTTGCTTGACCGATTTTCGAACTGTTGGTATTCACTGAGAATTTTAACCCATTTCTTGATTCTTTTGTGGAATTTAGCTCGGTAACTTGCTAACAACCTACCAGTTGGTCTCGAGGTACGATGCTGGTCTAACAAGCCAGTTGTCGTGGGTTCGAGTCACGGCTCGGGAGGTACTGTTACTGTCAGTAGGATCGTAGCGCTAGCCCCGCAATTGTCCTGTACACTAAACAGTTGGCTGCGAAGTCTGTGTATAAGAAACAGAAGGTCGAGTTCCGAATCGGAATGTAGCACCAAGGCTTTGCTTTGCCTAACTTGCTTACAATATTGAATTCTAGTCATGAAATTTTCAGGAACAGTACACAATAGTAGAATTCACCATCGTTCTAAGGAGAATTACCTGCCAAAAAGTTTTCGAAAACAGCATGCCGGAGACATCGATGGCGGGCTCGAATTTTTTCTAAGTCAAAAAAATAGTGAGCTCGGGCACAATGATCACCAAAAGTAATGAAAACTGATGTGCGAACTAGGTATTCTAGGAGAACGATTACAACAGTATCAAGAATAACCGTGAGGAAATGATGCGGCGAGAAAAACAGCGCTCTTGATTCCTATTTTCCTAGAAATCCCTGCAGAAAAAGCGCAATTTGGTAAGCATTGGTAATCAAGAAAACTGCGTGATAAAAAAGCTTCAATAACAACCTTTTTTATTTTCTAATTCACAATAATAATCGTATGAAAATAATATTTATTTTTGATGTGTCATTCAGAAATAAAACTTTTATACAGCAGTAGAATTATTATGGGACTTCGGACGTAATTATAAATTGATACCAGTACATTATTTTACTGTTGGTTTTTCTCATACCACACCATCCCCTTCAGAGAAAATAATGTAACAGTATGAAGTTATTTTAAATGGTCCTTCTCCAATTGTCTCGCACAAAACTTTTATTACAATTTTATATTTCTTTCCTTTTTTTGTTTTATGTTTTTTGTTATTTTTTGCTTTGCTTAACCCAATTTCGCACTCTCGGTATCCACTGAATTGGGTATTTTTTGTGAAATTAAGCTCGGTAACTTGCTCATAATATAGGATTCTAGTTATGAATTTTGACTAGTTATTGATCAATCTGTTTTTATGAACTATTATTGTTCCTTTCATATCCCGCTATTTATAAATTTTACGGACACGTTGGTACTATCGGTGTTGTCCTACATGTCCTCTTATGCGTGTGTTGTGGTGGTTATGGTGGTGTTGTGGTGGTTAAGTTCGAATTTCGTTAGCATCGGTTATAGATTATGACTGCCCTTTTTTAGGACCTGATGCACTTGTGGTAAAAACGTGTTTTTTTTCACGTAAAATATTATAACATAAATAATAATGCTTGGGTCATCTGAAAGGAAGATACTAGTCCTAAGCTTCCTTCTCGTAACAACAGAAGATGTGTTTGTAGAATTATTTCTATTATGCTACGCTTTTATTTGTTAAATTATTATTTGAAGATGTGAAGTAGAATTTTTTTTATAACTTTATTAAGGTGGCTTTCAGCCACAGGCTGGTTCGCCACCATATAGTGAAGTAGAAACTTGATAGGTTTGAGTTTGTCTCTGAACAACAGGACAAAACTGAAAACGCAATTTCATTTTTGAAGTTTCTCTGTCTGTAAATTTGCTTATTCACCAACTGATCACATCCTTTACCTACTATTTAAGAGCCAGTTCGCGAAGACCACAACTAGGTCTTGTTTCAAAGTTCTCCGATCGGACTGAAACTTCCAGGATTTGTTTATCTATATAATAGAACAATGTTTTGCATAATGTCAGATTTTTTGAAAAGGGGTAAGTGGGGTAAAAAAGCACGTCAAAAATTATGTCCAAAAATTGCTAAAAACTTAAAATTGATATAACTTTGTGAAAACTGAATCGATTTTCATGAAAATTGGCATGTTTATTCTACTTTATAAAGGGAACAAAATGAAAGTCATTGGAAGTTGCTATCGAGAGAACATGATAAGATATACGCATTTTTCTTAAAAAATAAGGTGATTTTCACAGCAGTTTTTCTCTCGCCAACAGATCTAGGATTGAAATCCAAATAATACGTTTTGTAGTGCAACTCAAGAGCTTTCATTAGATGTATTTCAAAAATGCGCCGTTATAGAGATGCCTGAGAAAATCAGTTTTTCTATAACATGTTATTGACCATCATTTCGAACCCATTGTGCGAGAAGCGAAACTCCGTTTTGTGTCGTTGTTCTTCCATTGGGCTATAGTTTTCAGATTATGTTTGTTTATGGACTAATGTAATAGTTTGAAGAATTTGAGGTTTTTGGAAAAGGGGTTAGTGGGGTAAACAGGCTCTTCAAAATCTTATACATATTCAAAAACTGCTCAAATCGTAAATAATTACGCACTAATGCAATAGTTTGCGGAAATTGAGGTTTTTGGAGAAGGGGTTAGTGGGGTAAACCGGCTTTTCAAAATCTTGTTCTGAATACACTGCTCAATCCGCGAAATCGGCTTATTCCTGAAGTTACACGATGAAATGAGAGGTTAGTTCTGGTTATTTGTTCTACCGATAAATACATTTCCGGTTTGAATTGCCTTATTCCTGCAGAAGGGTGTACTTTTGACCTCATTCCTTTATGAGCATCTTCCGGTGAAGCTTCTTTCCTTATGGTCATTTAATTTTTAAAGGGCACATTAAAAAAACGGCTCAACAAAAAGTATCGCGTGGCTTTGTTGTCATTCGTTCATTCTCTTGTTGGCTTCAAAATAGCCTCTCATTCCATCGTGTAACTTCGAATGTAAGCCGAGAGTATTTATTTTACGATTTGAGCAGTTTCTGAATATAAGATTTTGAAGAGCCTGTTTACCCCATCAACCCCTTTTCCAAAAACCTCAAATTCTTCAAACTGTTGCATTAGTCCATTAACAAACATAACCTGAAAACTATAGCTCAATGGAAGAACAATGACGCAAAACGGAATTTCGCTTCTCGCACAATGGGTTAGAAATGATGGTCAATGACATGTTATAGAAAAATTGGATTTTCTCAGGCATCTTTATAACGGCGCATTTTGCGAATATATCTAATGAAAGCTCTTGAGTTGAACTACAAAACGCATTATTTGGATTTTAATCCTAGATCTGTTGGCAAGAGAGAAATTGCTGTGAAAATCACCTTATTTTTTTCGAAAAATGCGAATATCTCATCATGTATTCTCGATAGTAACCTCCAATGACTTTCATTTTGTTTCCTTTAAGTAGAATGAACATGCCAATTTTCATGAAAATCGATTCAGTTTTCACAAAATTATATCAATTTTGAGTTTTTAGCAATTTTTGGACATCAATTTTTGACGTGCTTTTTCACCCCACTTACCCCTTTTCAAAAAATCTGACATTATGCAAAACATTGTTCTGTTATATTCATAAACAAACCCTGAAAGTTTCAGTCCGATCGGAGAACCTCGATACAACCTCCCTTGTAAAGGGGGTGTAGGTGGCTTTCAAAGAAAGTAAAGCCGTCACCATCAACAATTAAACTTATGGCGGAACGCCGTTAACCCGTAAAGACCCGGGACGGAACTTTTTTTTAGAAAATGGTCGTTCTCAGCGATGCTGCGGCCGATTTGAGTAAACTCGGAATATTATTCAAGGGGAATAGTTGTTCTAAGTTTTAGTAAGGGTGCCACCCCTCTGAACCCCTCCCAGTTTATGTGAGACCCAAATATGTCTGTGCCTTTTTTTATTTTTTCCTACTGATTGAACAAACGCATGGATTTATCATACGTATCAAATGTCCTTTGCATCAAATCATGTCGAGTAGATGAAATACGATTAACAAAAGTAAATTTTGAAGTTACCAAATTATTTCAGTGCAAAATCACATAACTACGTATTTTCATAGAAAGTCAAAAAAGATGTTCTACTGAGGGAGATTGTAGCTGTGTCCTTCAAGTTTTCTACTCTACATTTTTAGAATTAGGTCTTCTAAGTCCAAATATGTTAAAAGATTCATTCTAGCATATACAGATTTTGAGGAAAACAAGTTTGAATTCACTAAAGTACGAATTTTCATGGAAATTCGATTTTCTCAGTCTCTCACAGTAGGTTTCTATTTTGTTTTTCCATTTTTAACTTTGCATTTTTAGAAAAAGGTCTCCTGAATTCAAATATGGCGAAAGATTTATTCTAGCATGAACAGATTTTGAGAAAAACAAGTTTGAATTCACTAAAGTACGAATTTTCATGGAAATTCGATTTTCTCAGTCTCTCACAGTAGGTTTCTATTTTGTTTTTCCATTTTTCAACTTTACATTTTTAGAAAAAGGTCTCCTGAATTCAAATATGGCGAAAGATTTATTCTAGCATGAACAGATTTTGAGAAAAACAAGTTTGAATTCACTAAAGTACGAATTTTCATGGAAATTTGATTTTCTCAGTCTCTCACAGTAGATTTTTGTTTTATTTTTCCATTTTTTAACTTTGCATTTTTATAAAAGGTCTCCTGAATCCAAATATGGCGAAAGATTTATTCTAGCATGAACTGATTTTGAGAAAAACGAGTTTGAACTCACTAAGGTACTAAGGTACTCACTAAGGTACACTAAGGTACACACTAACACAAACGTTTTGCGGTGCCAGTGCTCACATCGATTTTTTTTATCTTCGTTGGTTTGGTTAGTTATTCGTAGTTCCGACCGTAGTCTCCGTATAAATTGTCCAAGAAAACAAAAAAAAACTCTATCGTCCGCTTTATTTACTCTAAAGACTAATCACAAGCCACGTGACTCTTTTTTTTTTGTTTTAAAACTTGAAAGGCTTTAATTTTTTTTTCAGTTCGTATATTTCTAAACCAACCCGAGATTCCGTATGGTTTATAAATATACGAATTCTGCTCTATGCTATAAACCAAAACTTTGATACCGAGTTGCTGGTATCTAGTTAGATACAGATATAATTACTTGTCTAAGACGTACATACTTTGATAATTTTAACCATATTTCACTCAAAATCTGTTCATGCTAGAATAAATCTTTCGCCATATTTGAATTCAGGAGACCTTTTTCTAAAAATGGAAAGTTGAAAAATGGAAAAACAATATAGAAACCTACTGTGAGAGGCTGAGAAAATCGAATTTCCATGAAAATTCGTACTTTAGTGAATTCAAACTTGTTTTTCTCAAAATCTGTTCATGCTAGAATAAATCTTTCGCCATATTTGAATTTAGGAGACCTTTTTCTAGAAATGCAAAGTTGAAAAATGGAAAAACAATATAGAAACCTACTGTGAGAGACTGAGAAAATCGAATTTCCATGAAAATTCGTACTTTAGTGAATTCAAACTTGTTTTTCTCAAAATCAGTTCATGCTAGAATAAATCTTTCGCCATATTTGAATTCAGGAGACCTTTTTCTAGAAATGCAAAGTTGAAAAATGGAAAAACAAAATAGAAACCTACTGTGAGAGACTGAGAAAATCGAATTTCCATGAAAATTCGTACTTTAGTGAATTCAAACTTGTTTTCCTCAAAATCTGTATATGCTAGAATGAATCTTTTAACATATTTGGACTTAGAAGACCTAATTCTAAAAATGTAGAGTAGAAAACTTGAAGGACACAGCTGCAATCTCCCTCAGTAGAACATCTTTTTTGACTTTCTATGAAAATACGTAGTTATGTGATTTTGCACTGAAATAATTTGGTAACTTCAAAATTTACTTTTGTTAATCGTATTTCATCTACTCGACATGATTTGATGCAAAGGACATTTGATACGTATGATAAATCCATGCGTTTGTTCAATCAGTAGGAAAAAATAAAAAAAGGCACAGACATAATTGGGTCTCACATAAACTGGGAGGGGTTCAGAGGGGTGGCACCCTTACTAAAACTTAGAACAACTATTCCCCTTGAATAATATTCCGAGTTTACTCAAATCGGCCGCAGCATCGCTGAGAACGACCATTTTCTAAAAAAAAGTTCCGTCCCGGGTCTTTACGGGTTAACCGGATCGACTCTATTATTATTTTCATTTTCTTTTTGTTTAGTTCTCTGGATTGTAAAGTTTAATTTTGGAAATTGAAAGAAATGAGTAAACCCAAAATAATTAAAAAAGTATTACCATCTGTTTACAGTTCTTATCAGCAAATAGTGGATAGAATGAAAGAAAAATATGCTGCTAAAAACTTCCCGCTCAGTGTATCATATTTTTCACGTTTAACGGTACAGCTTCTCTACAGCAATAAATACAACCCAAACGCTTCCGGAAACATTTTAAACGATACGGCAAAATTACTCGTATCCGTTCGCACCCGGCCACTAAAATACGGCCTTCTCTAGTATCTCAGAGCGCATATGAGCTTCAGCGCCCCACCGTAATGCTAAACTAATGAACTTTGTGTTAATTTTATATTTAGTTAAAATACACATATTAAATTCAAACACATGCAAACCTCCTTGCCTCCCCGCTGCCCCCTTTTTCTAGGGTCGGGGTCGCTATTCCCAAGTTTAATTTCACTTCTGGCGTAGAATCTGCTGGGTTCCCGCCGTCCGTTTGTGCTGTAAGCAAGTTGCTGCCGCGTGGATGCAGACACACCGACACCGTTGGCATTCCGTTCGGATGAGAGCCCCGAAGTTCATTTGCCGCACTCCATCGTCACACGCCACACAGTGCACTGTTTGCTGCCGGTGTCGGTCGGTGCCACTGAGCAGAGCCAGGACGGGAGCTTCAAGTGTAGTAACTTCGGCGGCTCACTATGAGTGAAGTGCGGTATAGTAATATACTGTCAGCACTTTATTATCTCTTTCCTCCGCGCTACCCGATTTCGTGACGGTATGTGCAAATCCAACCTTCTTGGTAAGAGTAGAAAAATCTAAGGGGAAGGGCGGTCGAACACTCTCGGAAATGGCGTGAGGAACGTACACTTGAAATCGCTTTCCGCTCCGTTCGAGAGCAGTGCTGGATGTTTTCAACTTTTTGGAAATGTTTACTACTGTTGGAATAGTCATATGAGATTGAATTGCCGACTTTATGGTTGTTTTTTCAAGTTTGCCGTGAAATGATGGTTTTAAAAGTATAGGAAAAATACCAACCCTAATTCGAGGTTATCTTATCAGAACAGATCACTGCTATAAGGTACTTTTTTCTGTGCAGACTCACCACTTTTTTATCTGTTCTGATATTAGCCAGATTAGGTAGTTGACATAATTACCACCCTACGTAGGCTCGTTCAATTTTTTTTATCATCAACAAATAACAGTAACAGTGGTGTCAACAGAAGCGGTCAAATAGAAGAATTACGCAACAGGAATGGGTGGAAATATTGAAATCCTTTAATCTAATACATCTATTAGTTAATCTGGCGGCCGGTCCACAATAGATCGGTTCACTATAGCTTAATTTACCCTGTTTACATGGATTGATAATACTGGTAAACAGATTGTTATTCAACCTGTGGAAATACCCATGCTCTAGAGCTCAAACTGAAGAAAAAATGAAGGATTAAAGCTCTTTCACCTTTTCTGTGAATTTTGGTGGCCCTAGCAAAGATAACTTTTTAAGAGAGTTTTCCCGTAAGCCAACTTAGAAGCGACGAACTTGGTGCACAATTACTCAGCGGACATTTGATGCACTTCTGCCATTTACTAGTGGTACCAAATTTTACAGGAATGGTTGAAAAGCCGTAAGCTTTTTAGGGCAACTTTTGCCGTTCTCTTAGTTTTCAAGTTTGTCGACCAGTGTAATTGTAAAGACGGAAATAACTTTTAAATTAATTATCCAATCTCTTTTTGCTGTTAAAGTATTAATTGAGTTATATTGATCGTTCATTTCAATGATCTATGTTTGTTGCTGGAGAATCACAGCAAACTCACGAGAAAGCGGATTTTCCTAAAAAGCTGAAATTTTACACACTTAGTTTAAAAAATCGCAGAAAAGGATGCCTTCAGAAAATTAGTCACCAAGAGCATTACAATATTAAATAACCGTTACAATCGTATTGCATCATTGTTCCTAAAAATATAAATTTTTGTGTAAAATATAATTTTTAAGTAAAAACTGAGCCCTTTTTTCTACCTTTTCTAGCCTTTAAGAACTGTTATATTGCCGTTTTGGTTTCTCTTTGGGATCTATTCCTTTTTTAAGTTTTTGAGCTCAACTTGAGATTATTTTCTATTCATGCCTTTGGTTCTTCGCCATACTGACGTTCAGACATGACAATGTTCCAGTTTGAGCTGAACTCTTCCAATTTTTATTCAAGTGATCTAGTCTAACAGTTGAATCCCGAAATCTTCCAAACTTTTTATATTTTTGCTGGTTTTTCTCAGATTTATATCTATATATAGTCGGCTTGAGTTCTCGTTGTTATTGTCTATTTTGAAAATATATATTAATTTGTGAACTGATTTATCACTAAGTACATCTATGAAAGTTTTTCAGTAACAGAGTATTTCATTTATTTCTCCTTTCTATCCTCTTCTTACCAGTGTCATGTGTCAAAAAAAAACAGTCTCCGTAAGATTCTTAATATACCATAAAAGATCAAAATAATGGTCGCAGTGGTCCAAATGTTACAAAAAAAGATACTAAATATTTACGATTGTAACCTGGGGCAAGATTACTAAGTAATATGTAATTGTTAACACTTTGTCACCTCTGTAGTGAAATAACTCTGTATGTAAAATTAACACTCATATTAATGACAAAACCCATCTTATGAACAATTTGAAATACTGATCGATTGCTTATCAGTAATGTTTCACGTCTAATATAGATCCAGTTTTTCCTAGTTTTATTCTCAACATTCTTCCAGATTTTTCAAAAACTTCATTGGCAAATGTGCTGACGATTTTTATTTGATATTTTTACTGCCGAAGAGGAGGCTGTGACAGCCAGTGTTGTTAGTCTCGCTCGTAAGCATGTGAGGTTCTCGTTGCTACCGCTAACACACATTGTAGAATTCTCTATTCAAGCTATTTCTCGTTCTTTTTCGCTTTCTTTCTTTCTTGCATTCGCTCCCGAGATCATATGCACACACTCCCGTCTACTCTCCTTGTGTGTACCTACTACCCTACTCGCGAGAACGACCAGCCGAAGACAATTGTTTCAAGATGCGTTGCAATGGTTACAAAGGGACAAAAAAAATAATAGAGTACCGGACTACTTCGACAGTGGTTTGTTTCGACTGGTTTCGCATTAGACTGCTGTTAAAAACCATAGTAATCCGATACCCTACACGTAGCGATACTTTACATATTCTTCACCCCACTGTCGGCTGTCGGTGCATGAAGCAAAACCGGGAAGAAAGCAATTTCGTTTTCGAGCACAGTTTTTCAAGGACTCCTCCTAGTCGAGCAATTCTAGTCGAATACTCCTACTCGCAAGCAGGAACTCGCACACTTTTTTACAGGCGCTGAATAGCAATACAAAAGAGTATTTGCGTGTCGGTGAGCGCTCTGAGGAATGCATGAAGAATAAAGAATATCGCGAAAGCGTGTTTGTAATAGACTTGAGAAGCGTAGCATATGACTCGTTCTCAAGCAGAAAGGCGGAGAAAGGTTTTGCTTCTCGCTCGCTTTACAATGCTGGTAACAGCACGGCTATCGTTGTGCGCGTGTAAATTGTCTGCTTAGTGGAAAGTTTGCATTTTAGGTGTTTTTTCATCGGATGTTTCTTTACTAAAACTATTGTTTTTCGAACGCTGTGGGGACGCTCGAATATGCAAATCAATGGATTTTTCAAGATAAGTACATAAGATAAGTTATTGTTTCAAATTTTCTATGTGTTGACATTCGAGTAGACACCCAGCGAAAAATACCCGACGCCTTGGCTTACCGACGCACTGACAGTGTAGGAGTAGATGTCGCAGTGAGAATTGGGATTTTTTCTAGTGTGCTTATAGATCGTCATACATTCTTTATGCGTTTGCTTAATATAACTGACATTTCCCCTACACTGGTAAACGTGCGTAGCCATGTAGGGTTGTTTTTGTTTCCCTCAAGCTGTTAATCGTCGCATCTTGTTTCGACTTTTTGCCGATAACATTTCTGGTGGCCAGCGGGCTTTGAGCTATGGTAACGGAGTAGATTTGTGAACGTTTGGATGATCTGTAGAATTACTTGAGCGGTGAATAGTTGTAAAAGAGAGCGATCATGTCAGCGTAAGCGCTGTATATTGTTCCGCATAGTGCGCACAAGCAGCAGTTCTTAAATATCCTCCGAGAGATAATGCATATGAAGCACATACAACTATACAACTTTTGCAAGTTCTGTCATTCTCGCTTCTACGATTACAACGTTGCACAGTGGTCCAATAAGACAAAAAGTGAAACTTAATTCCATAGCACCTTTCACCTTCTTTCTAGCGTTATAGTGTCTTCGAAACGATTGTTTGTCTGAATGACCCGCATAATCGCGAATTTTCAAAAATTATGAAAAACTAACTATATCAAAAATAAAAAACTTACTTTTGTGCTGAGAGATAGAGAAATGGTTTATTCAGGAAAGTTGTAAAAGATTCAAAAATATGAAACATTGTTGAACAAATAAAAATCCTATCTTCATTCGGTACAAAGTTATAAAATATATTATATGGAACTTACTTAAAATTTGGTTTTTTGAGCATAACTTTTGTTATTTACATTTTGAACGACAGTGTTGTTTCAAAAAATTATTGGGGCACTCAAAACACACATTTTCGCCAAAGACCATACCTTTCCAGAACATTTCCTTACAAAGTTATATCACATTTTAGCTTATATTTTCGATAACTTCAAGAACGCATAGGTTGAAAAGGGGCAAGTGAAATCATGATGTCAATAATTTTCCTTGAAGCTGAAGTACTATAAATTATTGTAGGTTCCGTTGTTCTCAATCCACCCACATAAGAGTACGGCGAGCATATGTTGCAGTAGGTTTTCATATATTAAAAATACTTACTTTTTTGTGTTAAGAGATAGAGTAGTTTATTTGGCAAAGTTTTATAACGTGCAAAAATATGAAACTTTTTTGAATAAACAAAATTCCTTTCTTCATTGGGTACAGAGTTACAGAGTATATCATGAAAAAGTTACTTAAAAGTTAGTTTTTTTGTACCTACTTAACTTCTGTTAGTTACATTTTGAAAGGAAACGTTGTTCTAAAGAAGCATTTGAGCATACAAAACACACGTTTTTGTTGAAGACCGCACATCCCTAGGACTTTTCGTTACAAAGCATTAACATATTTTAGCTAATTTCCTCGACAACTTTAACAACGTATAGAATAAAGAGTGAGTGGATTGAGACGAATGGAACTTATAACAGTTTTGAGTACTCGAGCTTGAATTTGAGAAAAAGTATTGACATCATGGTTCCACTAACCTATTTTACCTTATACGTTCTCAAAATTATCGAAAACATATACTAACATTTTCAGTTAGTTCCATATAATATACAGGGTGACAAAAAAGTCCGGTCACACAGGAAAATCTAAATATTTCAAAGAATAAGAAGATAATCTGAATCTGGCTTTCATAGCTTTATTCAGTAACTCATAAAGATACTTCACAGACGATATCTCGGAATTACACCACCTTTCTCTGATCGAACCAGCTTCAGACGTCTCGGAAAGTCATCGCAAGCGGCGCGCACGTGCTCCAACGGCATCTCGTCCCAGATTTTCGTGATAACTCGCTTGAATTGCTCCAAATTTGTTATTTTATAGTCGTTCAGCTTCGACATCATGTATCCCCACACGAAATAATCCAGTGGATTCAGATCCGGAGACGACGAAGGCCATTCATTCTTCGAAATGAAATCGGTCAAGTTTTCCTCACACCACGCCTGAACAACCTTTGCGGTGTGGGATGGGGCGTCATCTTGCTGGAAGCAGTAGTAATCGTCTTCAAACAATAGTTCAGCTTGAGGCAGAACATTTTTATTCAAAACCGTGTCCAGGTAGTACGCTGCGTTGAGTTTGACCCCTTAATCGATAAAAATAAGAGGCAGTTTACCTCTCTTGCAAATGGCTCCCCTAACCATCACTGACGTCTTATTTTGGAACCGGGAAACGTTCAGCTTGCCCGCAGGAGCTTGCTGGAGGCTCACACTCCCAACTCGATCATTTTGGCGATTGACTGTGCTCCAAAACGAACAGCTTTTCCTCCGAAAAAATAATCTCGTCATCTGCGCGCCAACCGAGCAACTCCCGCGACCGTTGGTACCTCTTGTCCTTTGTAGCTTTGGTATCCCCATGAACCACCTGTTTTTTGTACGGTGTAAGTTTTAAATCCTTGCGCAGAAGCAGGCGGATTGATTCTCGGTTCATTTTAAGGTTCCTGGCCAGCTTCCGTGCAGATTGGGCGGGATTCCGGCGAATCCGGTCTTGTATAATCTTTTTCAGCCTTGGAGTTCTCACAGACCTTGGTCGTCCAGATCGTGCCTTGTCCTCGGTGCCTCCGGTCTCTAGGTACCGATTTATGGTCCGGTACACGAATTTCCGGTTGATTCCGAGCGGTTTTAGGTATTTGAATATATGTCCGGGTTTCTACCCTTTCACATATTCAGCGATGACAGCTGCTCTTCACAACTCAATGTAAACAAACTGCACAGAAACGAAACTCTGCCACTTTGGGCAGCAAACCTTTAACCTTTCATTTGACAATTATATGGCACCAGAGAGATGCAACGTGTAGACTACAGGCGACCCCAAAAAAGTGTGACCGGACTTTTTTGTCACCGTGTACTTTATAACTTTGTACCGACTGAAGAAAGGATTTTCATTTGTTCAACATAGTTTCATATTTTTGAATCTTCTACAACTTTCGTGAATAAACCATTCCTCTATCTATTAGCACAAAAAAGTAAGTATCTTCAATTTTTAGTGGAGTTAACTTTTAAAAATTTTTGACCATTTGCGACTATGCGGGTTATTCATACATACAGTTGTTCCGAAGACACTATTATGCTAAAAACAAAAGTTAAAGACGCTAAGGAATTAAGTTCCACTGTTTGCCTTAGGGGCCATCCACATACCACGTGGACAGATTTTTAACGATTTTGACCCCACCTCCTCCCCCTCCGTGGACTACTCATATAAATTCTAAAAAAATTGTATGGACCGTGGACATTAGCCAACCCCCCCCCTCCCCTCAAAGCTGTCCACGTGGTATGTGGATGGCCCCTTATTGGACCACTGTGCACAGGTCGTTTTCATTGCCTCAGAGAAAAAACGACCGGCTCCGTAGACGCAGAAGCGAAAATGACGTAACAAAATCATTAATACTTTTGCAAGTTCCGTCATTCTCTACTTTCACGAAACTGGTCGTTTTCATTGTCTAAAAATTGATTTAAAATATTGCTGGGCATTGCGAAGCCGGTCGTTTTCATTGCCTCAGAAAAAAACGACCGGCGTCGTAAGCGCAAAAGCGAAAATGATGGAACCAGAAAAAAATGTAGAGTTGTATGTGCTTCATATGCATCATCTCTCTCTGCTTTAGAATCCAGACTATAAATGAACGCGCATCGCATGTGTCACTGCTTTTATGCATGAAAAGAAGCTTGAAACTATGTTCCCCCAACAATATTGCAACTTGCAATTTGCAAGTGAGAAAAAAAAAGTGAGCGTCAGCATGAAAATCGTTTAAAATCTGTCCACGTGGTATGTGG
This sequence comes from Wyeomyia smithii, assembly GCF_029784165.1. Lineage (NCBI taxonomy): Eukaryota > Metazoa > Arthropoda > Insecta > Diptera > Culicidae > Wyeomyia > Wyeomyia smithii. The sequence continues at coordinate 44,216,964 of NC_073694.1, forward strand.
ATGGCCCCTTATCAGGACAGAAAAAGATCTAATAGGTAATGATTTTTCTCTTTACAAATACATATAAAAGTTGGAAAATTAGCGTTGTAAATTTCCTTTTTCATTTTCATTCCTACGAAACCTTTAAATTTTCTAAAACTTCTATTTTCAAAAAAATAAATCATTTTTTAACTGAAATTAGACAATCTTTCTTGGTGTATGAAGTATGAAGTGAGCACGCAACGAATTTGAAACTCATTCATTAAGCGAATGAGGCGGATAGTTTATTTATATTCCACAGGCTGATGAATATAAAATTTATTTTGCAATGCATGCGAGTCACGAACGTGACTGCCGAAAGCGTCGTCAAGGCAAGTAATTATACCTTCACCTGTTGAAAAAAGAGTTGAAATTGAAACCAGTGACATTAGCAAGCATCAACTAGGGACGTAGTAATTTAAGTTTTCTACCCTCTTGCTCACTGTGTTGTGTGATAATGAATAAAAGCTCCTCGTCGTCCTGCGTCACTAATGCGGTTGTGTGTCAGATATAACCTTCAACTTTTTTTCAATAGTCGTTCTCGATTTGGCTGAAACATTGCATAAACGTTTGTATGGGCAAATGATGCCGTTTTGTGCTATTGGTTTTATTTTTTAAAGCACGACTTATTTTTAAGAAGCTATTTGAAAATGCTATGTTGGGGAGGTATTGATGAATACAAATATGTTTTGAAGCCTCTTTGGCAAAGTTATTGATAGTAACTTTGTCTCTCCAAAAATATATAGACTCTAAATTTTTTTTTTTAATAAGTTAAAACAAAAATTAATTAGTTTTTAAAAATTATTTTATTTTAAAAAATCTATTTCTTCATGAAAATTACAAAAGATTAGCTAAACATTGATGACTGTCCGATCATGGAGAAATGAGAAAAAAAAATGAATAAGCTGTATAGCATTTGAAATCACATATTTTCATAAGCAAAAGCCACTTTTTAAGCGGGGAATTTTGAGTGCGTAATAACCCACATAAAATCCTGCAATTTAAGTATAAAAACTGTGTAGACTTTCACTTGTAAAAAATATTCAATGGTGTCAGCTAAATATTTTTGATAAACACCCAAAAAGCAAAGTTAATTCCATTTGCAAATCGGAACGAAAATTAGGCAAAATTCAAAACGGTTTTCCAAAAAAAATAAATTTCGGATGTTTTGAAAAAGAACAAACTCATGCCAAATGACCTATCGTTCAATATCGATAATTTTTTATTGTTTTTTCTTTTTCACAATCAAGTGTAATTTTCTTAAAGGTCGTATGCATTTTGGCATAGGTTTTATTCCGAGGTTCTTAGGTCAAAAACCTTTGGTTGTATAGAAAAAATGTCTGAGAATGAATTGTGGGGAGTTCATAATGCTTGAAGAAAAATTATGCACTATATTTTTTTTTTTTTTCAAATAATCTCTTCATTTTAATTTTGAGAGAAAAGGTTGAATTTTTTCTTTATTAAAAAAAAGAAAAATTATAAAACTATTGGTAAAAAGTCCAGGATAGAAAATTGAAACACATTTTTTATTGCTGGTGAAGTTTTTGAATAAAAAAAATTAAATTTCAGCTTTTTCTAAATATTGGCATTCCAATGATTTTAAACAATTAAGATAATCAAACTGAAAATAATTAACTTCCTAAATGTACCCTTTAAGTTATTTTGAATTGAAGTTTAGAAAGTTAAATGATAACTACTAAATTTTATATTTATGCAAAAATTAGCAAATTTTCCCTTGAACTTTGATTTTTCAATGTAACTTCACAAAAATACTTGAAGTTTAACCATTAGTGAAAATTTATCTTATATTTCTTCATCCGAACTTTTAACTAAAAGTACTGTCCAATTTCATAAAAAAAATAATTTCAAGGGACATTTCAACTCGTTTTGGTATTGAAATAAAATTTAGTGCTTATTGACGTTGACTAACGTCTATATCGAAGTTAGGCCCCTGAATTGGAAAATCTAGTAATTCAACCAGGGAAAACCAGAGAAAAGTGGTCAGGTTTTGAGCGCTTTTTTTGCAGTCATCTATAATCAGGTTTTCGAGGTTTTGGCATCAATCGATCAGAAATTCTTTTACGGTTAAATTTATGTAACAGAAACAAACTATTGTTTGAGATACACTATTGAAAAATTGGTAATTAATATCGATTGTCTAAATCATACCGCGCAGCCAATCACTACCTCTCTTCCCAAGCACAGTCGACACTAACGGATACAATCGATCTGACTTTGTTGTTATTGTTGTTGTCACTTTCTGTTTCCGATGTTTATGCTGCTGCTAGCGGAAAAAACCTTGCAAATATGCATCTTTGTGTTGGTGTTAATAGGTGATAGCAGCAGAAAGGAGGAAAGACAAAAGAGTACCGGTCATCTCGTGCCGGTTTCACCCGTAATGCTGGTGGCTTTTAGTAGTAAATGGCTACTGCAAAACACTTAAATGGCTGGAGTTCTGGACGGACTAACCAAAAACAAGGATATATTCGGCAACTGGCCCCTTTTGGTGCCTCGAAATTGTGTAATAGAAGCGGCTAATTGAATTTTTTGTTTTACCAAATGCTGCTGCTAGCGGAAAAAACCTTGCAAAAATGCATGTTTGTGTTGGCGTTAATATTACGACAGCGGCCGGCGCAGCTTTCAAGAAACATTTGTCTCTACCATTCCATCATCAATGTAGCCCCTCCTTCTTTCTAATTATCTGACGAAGCCTTGGTATAAAACGTATCGTTCGAACGTTTCACCCCATCAGTTTCATTATTAAACCGTACCGGATACATACGGACGCTCGGTGTTAGCAGCTAAAAGGAGGAAAAACAAAATAGTACCGGTCATCTCGTGCCGGTTTCACCCGTAATGCTGGTGGCTACTGCAAAATACTAAAATGGCTGGAACTCTGGACAGAAACCAGTAAACAAGAAATCGGCAACTGGCACCTTTTGGTGCCTCGCAGTTTTATAATAGAAGCGGTTAGTTGAATTTTATGTTTTACAATTGCTGCTGCTAGCGGAAAAAAAACCTTGCAAAAATGCATGTTTATGTTGATGTTAATTTCACGACAGCGCTAGGTGTTAGCAGCTGAAAGGAGGAAAGACAAAATAGTACCGGTCATCTCGTGCCGGTTTCACCCGTAATGCTGGTGGCTTTAGTAGTAAATGGCTAGTGCAAAACACTTAAATGGCTGGAATTCTGGACGGACTAACCAGGAAACTATAATCGGCAACTGGCACCTTTTGGTGCCTCGAAATTGTGTAATAGAAGCGGCTAATTGAATTTTCTGTTTTACCAAATGCTGCTGCTAGCGAAAAAAACCTTGCAAAAATGCATGTTTGTGTTGGTGTTAATATTACGACAGCGGCCGGCGCAGCTTTCAAGAAACATTTGTCTCTACCATTCCATCATCTATGTAGCCCCTCCTTCTTTCTAATTATCTGACGAAACCTTGGTATAAAACGTATCGTTCGAACGTTTCACCCCATCAGTTTCATTATTAAACCGTACCGAATACATACGGACGCTCGGTGTTAGCAGCTAAAAGGAGGAAAAACGAAATAGTACCGGTCATCACGTGCCGGTTTCACCTGTTATGCTGGTGGCTGTTAGTAATAAATGGCTACTGCAAAATACTAAAATGGCTGGAATTCTTGACGGACTAACCAGTAAACGAGAATAATCGGCAACTGGTACCTTTTGGTGCCTCGAAATTTCATTACAGAAGTTTTGTAAAAGAAGCGTTGCAATTCCCTCTACTATTTGCTTCAATGTAATATTTTTTTTTATAAGAATACGGTACTCAACGTCATGCCTTCGTGTCTTGAATACCACCCTCCTACTTTTTCTATTTTTAGTTCAAAATAATTTGAAAACGGATGCATTCAGAAAATTATTTGTTCTCAACTTTTCAATTTCAAATGATTGAGTTGTTTAAAATCAATTGTTGGGAAAATCAATTCTTTTTCAATACAATTTTTAAATTAATACTATTTTCAAATCAATACTTTTTTTTAAATATAACAATAACAGTAACTTTTTCAATTACGATTCGATTCACTCTACTGGTAACACTGCCAACTCGTCTTCGATTCACTAGCTCTCCTAGCTTCATAGAAAAATAGAAAACCGTTGTGAATAAGATGCGTGATTTAAATCGTGAAAGCATGCTACTGTAATATTGAACTGATCCATTGTGCTATATTTGTTTTGGATTCCAGTGGATGAACTTCGCTATATAGATGTATGCAGTTCACTGTAAATGTACATTATAAGGTAGTACAGAAATGCAAAGTAAAATTAAAATATGAAAAATAATGTTTTAACTTGAAAATACATTCATATTTTACTTAACTACTCTGAGACGCAGACAGTTAAGATTAGATAAAGAAAAACTCTAAAATTTGTCATCGATACTCACCTAAAATGAATTAAGAGAATATCAACACAAATAATTCACTCCCCAAACTCGCCGAGTGCATCCCAGCGCTGGTGGATCGTTAGCCATATGTAGGCGTCCTGGCAATAAATTCAAAATAAAGAGCAAATATTTGACATCACTCCGGGATCAATATCCACTTCGCACCATCTTCACTGCCATATGGGTAAACATGAAAGTAGCGCAAAAAGGTCGGCCCAAGATGGGAAGTAACGCGAAAGGCAGGCGAGCTAGGGAGGGGTTAATAATATTTGCACAAAATATCGAAACGACAGCAGTGGAAAAAAAATCGTCCCACACGATGCTGCCGGCCGGGTTGCACTGGGCAGAGAAATTGAAAGTACATTATGGCGACGCCTCCTCATATATCAATATCCAGAAGCACGCGGGGTTCCGTCAAAAGCGCTAAAAGTGTAAAAATCACGTCCGACCCTCGAAAATCGAATTTTGCACGCGCATGAGACTTTGCATAATCCGATAAATATTTTGGCTGATCGAATTCGGTAGCTTGTTTGTTTTCGTGTAAGCAATTGGATAAAAAAGCTTGATTTTCATTTTTTCGTCGGCTTATGCCTGGCGGTAGGGTAAGCCCGAATTTAAAATAACTTATCTCACACATTTGATTTTATCTAGAGACAATCCTTTATTTTTAATTAGTTAGAGTTTCTATACTCTGCGTGTTCGAAACAGGTTGAGATCAAACTTGTCAAGGCCAATATCGGCGAAGTTGTCTATTATGCTCATCCACGAATGGTGCAATTTTAGCATCCTGCCCATCGGCTACCGAAGAAATCTGCAACGAAAGTTTTTCCTCTGCGGATGTCAGCTTGCTTGCATACACAGGAGCATCATTGCGAGAGCAGAATCGACCCCTCTCGTCAATATGGACTCTATTGTACCGGGCAGACCCCGAAAGTGGGGAAATATTCCTCCAAAACAGGGGGAAATCACTTGGGAGTCTGCTGGCAAGTTATTTTAATGAAATTAAAGAAGAAGTCTTCGACAGACAGCTGCAACAACTACGAACTTGGTTCCATTTCCTACATCGAAACGTCTGCTTTCAGACCGAACTGAGCCCTCGAACTGTGGTTTCCGTTTCAGCGCAGGAACTATCAGGCAGCTGTCAACTTTGCCGAGGAAAAGTAGGACAAAACATTTTTGATGCGTGAACAGTTCTCACAGTTCATTATTTTTTGGCAATATCACTTCGATTCTGAAGAACAGGAAATTAAACGTCTTCGGGCGTTGTTCGAGAGAAAATATTAAAGAGCAAAGAGAACGAGAAACGAATCACACAAACCCATTTCTATGCTCAGTGCTCTATCATCAATGTTCTGATTGAAAAGGATCACTGAAGTTATCAACCATGCCAATAGTAACAAAGCTGCGAAAAAAAATCCCTTAGATCATAAGTTATTTTTTCCTTCCCTGAACAGTAACTGAGAGTACGGGAAAAATATGTAACAAGCGAGAAGCGAGAAATGGCAATGGAACAAATTAAATTTAACACGCCACACTCCAAATCCAATTAAAAAGTATCTCCGGAGGATTATCAAGACAATTTTCTTACTTTTCTCATTTAGCAAGGCTACTTCTGCGGACTGACGACGCTGTGCGCACATACACCGCGGTTACTCGGAACGAACAGTTCTATGCCGTGGAATGTTGGCAGGGGAATAAGGTTCGAAGCGCACACTGTTTTTTGTTCGCCTTGCCATGGTTCCAATTGTTGGTTGATATTTAATCTTACTTTTATAAAGAGGTAAACAATCATACAATGATAAATATTCCAAAGATAACATTGCATTTTCAATCCGTTATCGAATAGTTTAAAAGAAGAGCCTTTCTTTCCGCTAAAACAGATTCTTCCTTGCACTTTCGCACTTTGATTGGTATCAGGAAATCAGGTTGTAATTACCTGCTTGATCGGGTTACACAAACTTAGCGAGATGCGATATCTCACATCTGATTATCGTTACTTCATCAGCAGATTGGATGGCGGTTCTGTCTTGAAACTTTTAATCAACTAAGTTGGCACTCATGAACTCAACCGTGGGGTTCCCGAGCGGATGGTTTGCTGAGCTGTATAACTAGGAATTGCATATTGGTATAGTTCGAGATTTTTCATCAATATTGAACACACACATTTTCTTCAATACCAAAAAAATTTTTTTTATAATTTCATGAAACGACATCAACTGGATCAATTGGAGCAAAAACTTTTGTAGCTAATCATTTTTTTTACCATTATAGGAGGGTTCGTAATAACAAACATGATATCTAAAACAATACAAATAGGCAAACTAAATCACTCGCGTTCTTGTAAATACCATATTTATTTTCGGATGCAACTTAGCAAAAGTTTCGGCGATCAATTCATGTAGATAGGTACTGCCTGAATCAATCATGGCCTGACAGTATATGTGTCAAGTGGAAGTTCACTACTCCATGGCACCTCTCGACCCATCCGAATACCTCCGAAATAAGTTGGTGTGTCCATCTTCGCTTCACGGAATTTAACCATTCCCGCTGTCATCTGATCGTTGAAAATGATCTTCTGATACCTCGTATTCCTCTTGGGTCACATTGATCGGAGCACTCTGCATCCTACTTAAGGGCGATGTTGATAAGCATAATGCCAGACAAGACGCAGATTGCGTCGCATGGCACTTAAGGATACACACTGAGTACCCTCAGACATATGAGCCTATAGGTATTTTCCAGTTTACCACGATAACTATCGCTTTGGACCTAAGCATGGATGAAACCAAGCTAGTGAGAAGTTTCCGCTTGCTATTGTACACCGCTAAGTTATTCAACATCGTTCGAGATAGTGTTGCAATAGCCGTTGTGGTCCTCTTTTTTTTTTTTTTTTTGTTTGTTAGGGAATGAGAATTACGTTGTCCATTGATGTGAACTTTTGTAATATATATCCCAGTCAATTGCTATACGTGTCCCCTTGCAAAATACAATGACCACTATTGTTGAGTGATCAGGTACCTGCACCGACACGCTCCCAGTCAGGTGAAATATGGTTTATGAAGCCAATCACCTTCCCAGGATTCAAAGACCAAATCTCTTTGGGCTGTAAACAGCCACTGCCAAGAAACCTTGATCTGCGTTTAAATAATGCACCACAACTGCACAGCAGATGTTCCGATGTCTCGCTTTCCATATTACAAAGCGACAGATATCATCCTGAACCCGGCCAATGTTCTTTAAATGATTTATACTCGGACAGTGCCCCGTTACTAGGCCGACGTATTTACAAAGAGCTCTTTTGTTGAGCTCTAGAAGCTTTTTCGAATGATTCTCGTTTGGTGTGATAAATCTTTTAGATTGGGAACACTTTTTGACATCAAACCAATTGGTTATCACCTTTTGTTCCTCCCAGCGTTTAAGCTCCATTTTCACTGCACAGTTTGATATAGCGCAGAAAGGTTCTGGGCCGATAAACTGTGAGTTAGATCCTTGTTTTGCAAGTTCGTCTGCCTTTTCCTGAGGTCCTCTTACAAACATGGTTGACGTGACTTTTGATCGTCAACCATAACCGCAAGCATGCTTGTCATTCTCCTCAGTAGGTGAAAGGAGAGGAGAAAAAATTCATCGCACACTTCCCTTCCAGTATGTGCCTGCGTGTAGCAAATGCTTTCACCACACTGCTTCTTTCTCCACTCCAAAGTGTCTCAACCAGCTTACAGAGAGACAAACACACTTTCAGCTCACCCCACATCTGATAGAAACAAGAGGGGCAACACAACAGTGTCCACTGGCGAGTAGTCCGGAAGGTGAAAAAAAACCTACCGTGTAAAAATGTAGTCCTTGTGTAGCTACGAACGAATTCCACCAGAGTAAATTCGACCGGCACGAGCGGCGCGAGCAACGCAGTCTATTTTTTTCTCCCAATCTCTTTTCCTCTTCTGCCATGCTCAAGAAACCAACTGTGAAACGCACCGCAGATAGCTCTGCAGTTCAATTATCGTGCGTGATGTCCACACGTGTGAGAAAGTACACCATAGTTCATTGTCTCGCAAGAGAGAGATTTCAGATTTCACCGCAGTGCGTTCAGGTAGCTCAACTGATAAAAACCGTTTGTCGCTCTCTTCTAGCATGAGCGTATTGATTTGCTCTTTAGTGTGACGGCAGTTGTTTCCGCAGTGCAAGATGTTCTCCTGCACTCTAGAGGTTTTCTGAGGAGAAAAGACAAGCATGACCGCAAGAATATCAATGATTGCTAAGGATAGCGGCTGGAAGGGGGGCCCAATTAACTAAGAATAAGTACAAACAAGAAACAAGTGACGAGTGCAAAAAAAGGCGGAGACGGATACAGCAAAATCCGATGGCAGAAAGGCTAACACGGCAGTTTCCACATCGGATGTTCCGGTCGATGCTAGTCAAGGCCATCGAAAAGAGCAGGGACGAGCGGCCTCCTCCTGCTTCGGACCACCATCGACGAAGCTCAAAAGGAGTACACCGAACTAGTGGCTCGGGTTGAAGCCTTCGAAAAGGGGGTGAGGACTAGGAAGCTAAGCTGGTTTAGAGCGATGCCGTCATACCCTCATTCGCCGTGATCTGCTCTTCGGGACAGGTCGGTAAGCGAACGAGGCATTTCTCGGGGGAAGCCCCCGATGACATGCAGAAGCGCTTGGTGGAGCTAGCCTTGCGAGCTAGCACACCAACAGGCTGAAGGGCCGGAACATCGACCGGAGCACCGACTGCGGGAAACCCATGGGTTACCGTAACGTTTGTTGTAAAAAAATGGACTATATTGCCGATTTTTCATGGGTTTACCTTTAATCGCACTGATGAAACTACTCATGCATCATCAATCATAGCAACCCATGAGTTAGCAAAAAAAAATTTGACAGCTCTATCAGTCAAACTTTAACTGTGGTGGCGAAAAAAGTGAAGCTACTCCGTTCAGAAGTGTGCGCGTTCAAAGAACGGTACCCCGCCGCTTCAAAAACGGACATCGTGCGGCACTTTGTGGACGTCGAATATGCCCGTTCCTGCATCTACAACATCTTTATACTATTGGACAACGATCAGAGCCAACAACTCTGAGCGACAAGAAGCTTCAAAAGATGCTGAAGCGGACGACCGAAGGAAAAGTGGCTAAATCGCCACGTGCACTTGGCCGGGAGGTTGGTGCATGCTGTAAAATAGTGGTAAAGCATCTGGAGAACATGGACATACATGTCAGGAAGCGGCAGTCCCGTCCACTGGTCTCCGAGCTTCAGGCAACAACGTAGCGACAGCGGTTGAATCGCGACGTGACAGTGGTGATGGACAACGAGACCTATCTCACCCTGGTTGGAAACGACTGGCAGAGTGCTTCGTATTTCACTTCTCCCACGAAGGAGGTAAGCTCCGATGTGAAATTTATTTCACACACCAAGTTCTCCAAGAAGGTGCTGCTATGGCTGACAATCAGCGAGAAGAGGATGTCAAAGCCGCCCTTCTTTCGCTCCGGTCTGGCCGTGAACGGGAAAATTTATGTTACGAAGTGCCTGCCAGAAGTTGCGTCGTTCATCGAGAAATACTATAAAGGCGAAGACACGGTGTTCTGGCAAGATTTGGCGTCGGACCACTACTCGAAACGATCGTTGGAGGAGATGGAGTGGCTGAATATCGATGTGGTACCGAAGTCGGCGAATCCGCCCAACGTCCCCCAGCTGCGTCCCATCGTGAATTTCTGGGAAATCTTGAAGCGCAAGATTTATTCCAACAATTGGAATACGGGAGAGGAAATTATAAAAAAACGAAGAGAGAGCTTAAAAACATGCCTACACGCATGTTTTCGTCCGCCATGGCGAATGTTCCGGTTAACTGCCGGATGGCCGCTCGCAAGGGCGTAGAATTTTTTTGTAAATAATTTCATATAATTACCATTAATGGGAAGTTTATCCAACTCAATTTTCTGTCTTAGTGTTTTTTCCCCACCAGCTGAAAAAAGTCCATTTTTTTCCGCAACGTTAGCAGGAAAAGTTGCGCCCTTTAGGATAGCCGCGCCAAGACAGAGCGGCGACAAAACGTCCGCCAAATGTCAAAACGGCGAGGAGCAGGGAGGACGCCTTCATACTCAAGACGGACGAGTCTATGTACTCTGAAGTCTTGAAGAGAATGAAAAGCTAAACCTAGCTCAAGGATTTAAGGGTGGATGTGCGGACCATCCGTCGATTGATTCTGAGAGGATTCTTGAGCTCCAAAAGAATGCGAAGAACAAGGGCGCTTCCTACAAGGCGGTAGCCGAGCAGGAGCTTGGCAATGAGGTGCAGGTCCGGGCACTCACCTCACCGAGCGGTGCGATGTTGCACAAGCCTTCAAATAGAAACGCGGGGTGGAGGTGACCACTGATTCATTCCGCCTTCGAAAGGGTCCAGCGGGGACCTAGGTGGCTACCTTCCGACTAGCATCGGCAGATGCGAACCTGGCCCTAAAGAAAGACAAGTTAAAGGACCTTCGCTTCCGGTGTTTCGAGGGAGAACATAAGTTCTAGACCTGCAAGGGGCTCGACAGGAGCCAGTTATGCAGGCGTTGCGGCGGTACAGGCCATAAAGCGAAGGATTACGGGGAGTCTCCCAAGTACATGTTATGTTCTCGAATTACGCTGAGAAACAGCTCGCGCTATACTAGTTTCTGATATCCTGACATCACGGATCTACTGCCCTGTCATCCGCCGTCAAATCAACCTGAACGCTCCTACTAGAACCCTACGAAGAGCTCCAGCCTTGCACTTGCCCTTTCGTCGAACCAACTATAGGTCAAATAGTGCCATCTTGGGTATCCAGCGTGCTTTCAACAGAGTGTCACTAGTTTTTGATTTCCATTTATCTTATAGAGTCTTACGATCGAAATTTGTGTCATTGTTCCGAAAACTGTTTTATTAGAAGCCATTAGGACAAGTTATTTTATGTCTGTTGGAAGTAGTTTAATAAATCAATAAAACGGGACTCCGAACACTTACCGGGAGGCCCCAGGAGCCCAGCCGGTAAATAGGGGTAAAGCAACTGAACCATTACTACGCGGCTTAGCAGCTGCTATACCAAGCAGTCACTGAGTCGCTGTCGGACTTCTCCATTGAGTCGGACCCTTACCGCACCCCTCCAGGAAACGGTAACTGGGTCGCGGATAAGTCCAGTATGGTGGCCGTATAGACGTTGAGCAGGTTCTCATTTCAGGAAGTTGTTTCAACCTCAAACGAAGCATACGCGGTCTACCGAAAGGTTCACCCAGATGGTGGACCCCCGGGCTGTTTGGGGCAGTCATGCAGAGGTACCTGGATGACTATCTCTTTCCGGACAGGTGGAAGCGGCAGAGACCGGTCTTATTGCCGAAGGCTGGGAAACTGCCAGGGGACCCATCGGCATATAGGCCTATCTACCTGCTGGACACCGCGGGCAAGATGCTTGAGAGGATCATCCTCAACATTACCGGGCTGGCAAGTAACCAGTTCGGCCTCCGGAAGGGCAGGTCCACGCTGAATGCAATCTCTTCCGTCACCAAGACGGCGGAGGTAGCACTCCAGCGCAAGAGAAAGGGAATACGTCACGCTCGACGTGAATGATGCGTTCGATAGCGCCAATTGAGAATCCATAGCGCTTGCGCTCAGGAGCATTCATGTACCAGTGTCGCTGTACAAGATTCTGGAAAATTATTTCCAGAATCGATTCCTTGTTTACAACACGTAGGAGAGTCAGAAGTACGTCCCAATCACCGTATGAGTTCCGCAAGGTTCTATCCTGGGTCCGGTGTTGTTGAATGTCATGTCTGACGGAGTGTTGAAACTCAAGTTCCCTGTAGGGGTTGTAATCGTCGGCTTTGCAGACGACATAACGCTGGAGGTTTACGGCGAGCCTATCGAGGAGGTCGAGTTGACGGCCGCGCACTCTATACGCAAGGTCGAGGACTGGATGCGCTCCAGGAAACTAGAGCTCGCGCATCATAAGACGGAGGTCACGGTTGTGAACAACCGTAAATCGAAGCAACAGGAGGTGGTCAGAGTCGCAGACTGCACCATTACCTCGAAGCGATCTCTGAAGCTCTTGGGGGTTATGGTGGACGACAAGCTCACGTTCGGGAGTCACGTCGACTATGCCTGTGAGAGGGCCTCATCGGCTATTGCAGCACTATCTCGTATGATGTCCAATAACTCAGCGGTTTATGGCAGCAAGCGAAGACTTCTTTCCAGCGTAGTTTCGTCCATACTTAGGTATGGTGGGCAAGTGTGGTCCAGAGCGCTAGGTACTAACAGTTACCGCGGTAAACTGGAAAGTGTTTACAGGCTCATGTGCCTGAGAGTTGCGAGTGCGTCATCAAGGAGGACAGAGAATGTTTCGACCAACGTGACACAAGGGGCATACGAGGTACCAGAAGGTCATTCTCGATGCTCCGCTGGCAGCGGGAATGGTCTAACTCCACAAAGGGTAGATGAACGCACCGACTTATACCGGAGATATCCGACTGGATCGGGAGACGACATGCTGAAGTGAACTTCTCCCTGACACAAATCCTGTCAGGCCATGGTTGTTTCAGGCAATATTCTCACAGGTTCGGACACGCGAAGTCCCCCATATGTCTCGAGTGCGTGGAGGAGAAGGAGACTGCTGAGCGACATGATGGCTGTGAGCGGGCCTGGCAGAACTCCGGACAATCTATTCTGGAGGATGCGTGACGACCCTGGAACGCGGTCTGTGCAGCCGCCTCTCAGATTATCCTGGAGCTGCAACGTGTGTAGCGGGTCAACCACCAACACGCCAGTGGTAGCTAATAACCAGTCTCCAGGTAGTAAGATAGGAGGTTATAAGAGTAAAGAGGGTGCATCACTCACAAAACCCACTCCCCGACGTAATACTTAACCGTCGTTCCGGGAAGACCAGGGCTGGAGACTGGTGGGGTTTCAGTGGGTCGGGACAGGGATCAGTAGGTGTCTGGGAGAGTGTAACTACCCCAGCATCTCTCCCCTAGTCACATCCCCACACCCTGAGCTCTCTTCTCAGGTGTCTGTTCGCAGATTTCCCCGCTAGCTTTAAAAAAAAAAGATGGCCGACCAGTTATCCATGGAGCTTACGGGCCTAACACCGTTGATGGTGGCGGATGACTTGAACGCTTGGGCTGTTGAGTGGTAATCGCTCTGCTGGCGCCAATACACCTTTGGTCTTAGCTATAACTTTCCTGTAGGCGTAACCCACGGGTTCGTATTGGCACTCGAGCATAGCCTCTCGAAGCAAGCCCTCTTGTTCGCCTTTATCGCACTCTCAAGCGCCGATCTTGCAGATCCGAATGCTGCCCGGTGCTTTATTCTATGTTCAACGGTGCGCGCCATTGTATCGCGTCAGTCTACGGTATATTGACTTTCCATTCCTAAACTGGCAAGTCCTAGGCATGGTGGCAACACACGTTCATTATAGAATGGTCAGCACTTAGGCAAAGCCAACTACGGTTGAGGAACCTGCTCGTCATATGACCACCAGACTGGACTTATCTGCGACCCACCTACCGTTTCCGGCAGGGATGCGGTATGGGTCCCATATGATGGCGATGTCCGACAACGACTCAAACAGCGTAACAGTGGTAATCTTGCCTTCCCTTTAAGGACCTAAATCAAATGTCCGACTTCTGAAGGATGCCCAGAGGGCATACTGACCAGCCTTCTTTCAGGGCCACGTTTGCATCTGCCGATGCTGGTCGGTAAGTGGTCACCTGGGTCCTCGCTGGACCTTCTCGAAGGACTGAGTCAGTGGTCACTTCCACCCAATTCCAAAGGGCTTGTGCAACGTCGTACTCCTCGGTGATTTCGTTCAGCTTTTAAAGCTAGAGAGTCTTTCCTAGGGTGAGTGCCTGAACTTGCATCTCTCTTTCTCTGCTACCGTCTTGTAGGTAGCGCCCTTGTTCTTGGCGTTCTTCCAGAGTTAAAGTATCATCTCGTCAGTGCGAGATCGACTGATGCTCCGTTGAACCGCCTCTAGGTCCTTGAGCAGGGTTCAGCCCTTCATTGTTTCAATACTTTTGAGTATTTCAACCCGTCCGTCGTGGGTATGAGGGCGTCCCTCCTGGTCCATACCTTCCTGACCTTCCCTGGTTATTTGGTCGCTTCGCCATTTTGACGGGTCGCACCTTCTTGCCCAAGGGTTCTCGGCAGTGTCCAATTCAGTCGGTTTTTTCCTTTACACTCGTCGTCGGTTTTTTGTTCGTGCTCATTTTAGCCGCAATCTGTTACGGCGTATAGGGTGGATAATTTTCCTCAGTCATTCAAATCAGACTCTACAGAGCTCAGACATTCAGTATGCATATACTTTTCGCAATGCGTTCTGCTTGCTAACCGGTGAAAAAAGGCTCATTTCAGAAGAATTTTATCCGGAAAGCGGCCGAATAGGGGAGCGTGGCAGCCATTCTGAATGAGCGGGTAAGTGATCGCTTGGCTACTAGCAAAGCAAAGCCTTGGTGCTACATTCCGATTCGGAACTTGACATTCTGTTTACTATACACAAGTACTCCGATTTGCAGAGAGATCAGGAACACCCGATGATCATTCCTGAACGGCGGAAATTATTATCGAGGCGCTGCACCAAGAGAAGCTGCACGTCGGATTGAATGGCTTGATGGCTAACATATGAAAACAGTTCTAGCCAGTCAACGCTGAGAGTGCTATCAACCGAATAGTCAGAAGATGTGTGAAATGCTTCCGTGCAAATTCTCGGGCTCATGGGAGATCTACCCAGTGTCCAAGTGATCATCGCCCAACCATTTTCACGTACGGGCGTGGACAACGCGAGCTCTTTTTTAATCAAATCAGGGCGCTTGAAGACTCCGTGCAAGCCAAACCTTTGTTCTTTAATATGCATGTGTATCATGTGATAATTCAGGAATTGTTCCAGTTTCTGAAGTCGCAAATACTGCAAGAGAAAGTAGCTGGCCTCTGTCAGTCGCGTGAAATAAACTGGCACTTCGTACCTGGTACTTTCCCACCAGGGTGGGCTTTGGAACAAAGTAATGATCCAGCGGACTACGAAGCTCTTTGCCCTGAACATTTTTTGTCGGCCGAAAGTTACGGCGGTGGCTGAACCATTGTATACTGACCGGAAAGAATCATTGCACTCCAAGTATGAATTGGTTCAACATTGGAAGCAGTCGTTTAGGTTTAAGTGATCGAACGAATACATCACTGGATTGCAGAAACGAGGGAAGTGGTACTTACGCCCTGATTTACTGCAAAATGTGCTGTATTGCTCAAGGAGAAAAACCTGCATCCACAAACATGGAAATTATTAAGGAATGCTGAGACGCATCCCGGTAACGCAAGCTTTTGTCCGTACTCAGTGATTATTTCAGGGAGTTTCGCAATCAGAACGTGATCGATTTGTGATTCGGTCTGTTGTGGTAATCTTCAGGTGTACCGATATTCGAGGCTATATTCGAAGTAGGTACAACGTATGGCAACATTCATGAAAGTGGTAAAGTGAATGAGTCGAAGACCGTTTTCGTTCGAGAGCCAGTTTGCACTGAACTTTCAAATAACCGGTTGAAAACTCTCCTCCTGGCCGACTCAGCATTGGAACCTCCGATAACGATTTCGATGTCATGTTTCGAGCAGCTATCATATGCACGCTCTAGCTGCGCATAAAAGGTCATCGTTACTTCTTGGGAGAAGTCTGAGCTTATTAATAATACTAACATTGAAGAAATTGCCTCCAATACTCAACTTGCACATTATTTTGTAGATTAACCACCCCAATCATGGGCTTCTGAATTTCTTCCATCGCAATGATGTTAGCAGAGCGTGTAAAATAACAAACCGATCTTGTTGAATGGTAACAGTGGAATGAAAAAATATCCTCATTATAACATTTATGTGATCCAAATACTTTTAGCTGATTGCTTTGTTAAGTTTGCTTCATCAACACTCCTTCATAAACTTGACTGGAAACACTCCAGCTGCGGTCCTATACTTGTAGAGCTTTACTTTGCTGACTGGTTTAGTGAGCATGTCCGCAACCATATGCTCCGATGGACAGTAAATTATGGTTAACACACCTTGCTGAACGAGGTCCTTGGCAAACTGAAACTTAGTGTCTACGTGTTTGGATCGTCGCTGTAGTTGCTCGGTTTCCAGTTGCCGGATGGTACTCTGGTTGTCCTCGTAGAGCACAATTTGGTTTTCTGGCTCGTTTACGTTTTTCATTAGCTTCTGGATCCAAAGTAGTTCTTGACACGCTTCAGCTGCAGCGATGAACTCGGCTTCGGTAGATGATAATGCAACGCAGGACTGCTTTCTGGCCGCCCAGCAAATTGCACCGCCATCGAAAAGGATTATATAACCACTGTTGGATTTTCGGTCTCATTAATCACCCGCCCAATCTGCATCCACGAAAACCTTTATTTCAGCATTATTGTTGCCCAAATTTAGGCGGAGATGCTTCGTCGCCAGCAGGTACCGCATAATTCTTTTTGCTTCTGTCCAGTCTACGACACTCGGGGCACTGACCTTTCGTTCAAGTAACGAGACGCTGATTGCTACATCTGGCCTCGTATTTATCGCTATGTAGAGCAAACCACCAATCAAACTAGAGTAGGATTTATTGTTTGGTAGCTTATTGTCTTCCTCCTCCTTTGCTTGCAAATAGCCGGGGTCCATTGGGATCAGGGATGGTTTTGTCATTTCGAGCCCAATTCGCGATGCCAATCGGTGGATGTAACTTTGTTGGTTTAGCAGAAAACGACCATCAGTTGCCCGCTCGACTTGAATGCCCAGATATTGCCGCACGTCGCCGAGAGATGTCGTCTTGAACTGCTTTGATACCTTAGCCAGGATGTCGTCGTATTCAGCATCCGTTTTGCACACGATGAGCATGTCGTCCACATATAATACGATGAATACTTGTTTGTTGCCCGTAGTTCGCACATACAGGCACGCATCAGCAGTCGATTTGATGAAACCCAGTTTCTCGAAACAGTCGTCAATCGTTTGATTCCAAATTCGTCCGGACTGCTTCAACCCGTAGATGCTCTTTTTTAGATGACACACATCTCCGGATGCTCCAGTCTCGTACCATTTTGGTTGACTCATGTACACATCGTCCGTTAGAGTTCCGTAGAGGTAGGCCGACTTTATATCCACGTGTTTTACAAGAAGTTGACGACGAGTGGCAATGGTTAGCAAAGTTCGAAAAGTGACTTGTTTTGCCACGGGAGCAAACACCTGGTCGTAGTCAGTTCCAAATTTCTGACTAAAGCCTTGAGCAACCAGTCTCGCTTTATAACGTGTGATTTGTCCGTTTTCGTCTAATTTTCGCTTGTACAACCACCTACATTCGATGGCCCTCCGTTCCTTCCAGAATGCGCTTTCAGGTCCATTTAGCGCTTCGTCGTAGGTACTTGGCTCAGCTACTATGGCCACATTCCCCATTTCGTGGAATCTTTGTAACATTACTCCCTTGTTCAGTCGGTTTGATCTGCGTGGGCCGGTTTCTTCACTCGGAGAGTCGTCGCAGGAAATATAATTTTCATCCTCACTACCTTTTCCACTTTCATTTGGGACTTCGTGATTTTTTGCTGCCTTAGGCGGGAACGGTTGTAGAACACCAAAATCGTTACTCACCGGTTGCATAGGTGGTAACGGCTGAAGAAAGTCTTCATACGATTCTTCCTCAAGCTTGGGAATGTCTATACCGGGTTGCACCAACTCCTCCTCAAAGAAACGAACGTCCCGACTAATCACTAGCTTGTTAGTGGCCATATCGATGAACCTGTAGGTTTTGTGGTTGCTAGAGTAACCGACGAACGTCATTTCCTTTGACTTGTCCTGAAGTTTGCTACGTTCTTCTTTTGACACATGGACAAATGCTCTACACCCAAACACCTTCAAATGGGAAACGTTCGGCTTGCGTCCCCACCGAACCTCGTATGGTGTGATCTCCACAGCACGTGAAGGTAGATGGTTTGTAGCTATACGGCAGTTGCGGTTGCTTCAGCCCAGAATCTAGCAGGCATTCCGGCATCCATCAGCATGCACCGACACATTTCAATGATGTACCGGTTGCGTCGCTCCGCCACTCCATTTTGTTGCGGCGAATATCCGGCAGTGAATTCGGGGTGGATTCCATGCTTGCGGTAGAACTCCATCAGTGCATCTCTCGAACACTCCCCTTCCCGATCAGATCTAATGCGCTTGGGATACTTTCCGAACTGCGTATGGACATAATTAAAGTATTCCAAAATCCGGTCAGCAACGTCGGGTTTTTTCTTCAGAAAAAAAACAGTACAATAGCGACTATGATCTTCTACAAAGGTTAAAAAGTAACGAAATCCACTTAGTGAGAGTAACTCCAGGGGTCCATACACGTCCGAGTGGATGAGGTCTAATGGAGCGGTGGTCTTCTTCTCGGTGGACTTGGAAAAAGGAGTTCGAGCCTGCTTGCCTTTCACACAGCATTCACAACCTTCACGTAATCCGCAATCCGCCACCGACATCCCAGTGACAAGCTCCTTCTTCATAAGCATTTCCAGTGCATCTGGATCGCGATGTCCAAACCGCCGGTGCCATGTATGTTGGCAATCTTTCTTGAGATACAGTTGCCTTTGAAGCAATGTCGTGCTCCACTTTGTTGAGGCGATACAACCCTTTGCACTTAGTCGCTACGGCGATCTCGTTGTCATTTACGATAATTCTGCATTTTCCGTCAACAAACTCAACTTTCGCCTTCCGAGTAGTCATAGTGAGCACGGACAAGAGACTCGCTGACAGCTTTGGCACGTACATCACGTTGTATAGTCGGATTTTATTCATTCCTCCAGAGCTGTTCAGACATTTGATTACGCCAG
This sequence comes from Wyeomyia smithii, assembly GCF_029784165.1. Classification (NCBI taxonomy): domain Eukaryota; kingdom Metazoa; phylum Arthropoda; class Insecta; order Diptera; family Culicidae; genus Wyeomyia; species Wyeomyia smithii. The sequence goes on from NC_073694.1 coordinate 44,236,231, forward strand.
TGCCAGTACCAGCGATCGCCACTACACGCCCGTCAGCCAACTCTACTTCACCCGTAGCCGGTTGGATGTCCTCGAAAAAATCCTTGTTAGACGCCATGTGTGAACTTGCACCGGAGCCAATGATCCAGTCGTTCGCCGTGTCGCCGCTTCCAATGGTCAGTGCGTACATATTGCTGTTACCGCCATTCCGAGCGGTTTTTGCATTCTGCTTCTTGGGTCCAATTTGTTCTCGTTGCAGTTGTCTGCAATCCCGTTGTTTGTGGCCAGGCTTTTTACAGTGATGGCACACAATTTGTTTCCGCCCTGCTGCTTTCAGTGCTGTTCCTCCGCTCGTGCCACGGCTTTGCTTGCTTACCTCATCCAGCAATTTTTCTCGGATTAAGTTCAACGTCAAGGCATCATCCGTACGCGTTTCTAGGGCAGTAGTCAATGCGTTAAAAGACTTCGGCAATCCTCGCAGGACAAAGGCCACCATGGTGTCTTCTCCCAGGTCCTTTCCTGCACTACACTGCTTCGTGTAGAGATCCTCCATTTTCGTGAGGTACTCGTCCATGTCGTCTCCTTCCGTGTACCGGGTCTCACACATTCGTTGTAGGAGAGAAACCCTGGTTGATAGAGTTGCCTTTGTGTGGTGTTTGGCCAGTGCTGCCCATGCATCATTTGTTGTTTTCGTTGCACGAATAACTCCAAACTGATTCTCTTCCAGTAGCAGCAGAATTGTCGCACGAGCTTTTTCATCGCCTTCAATCCACGCCGCCGGAAGACCAGCCACTGCGCCCGCCACGGCTTCACCGTCTCCACCTACTCCATTCGCAAGTGCTGCGGGAGGACCTTTTTTCACGTAGGTCCATAAACCTTCCCGAATTAACAGCGCTTCGATCCGAAGCTTCCAGGCATCGTAATTAGAGTTGTCCAGCTTCGTTGAATTCTTGAGATCAATCCTATCGCAGGTTTGGCTCTACTTGCAGAACTTCCAGAAACTTCCTTAGTGATGGAAAAAATGAACTTCAACACGTTGCTATGGCCCCATAACCTGTTAGCAGAGCGTGTAAAATAACAAACCGATCTTGTTGAATGGTAACAGTGGAATGGAAAAATATCTTTATTATAACATTTATATGATTGCTGTGATCCAAATACTTTTAGTTGATTGCTTTGTTACGTTTGCTTCATCAACAAATGAAAGCTCTTCCCAACTCGTGGGACTTGCAGTTTCGCGATGCAAGATTCTAATCGTTATTACGTTTTCGTTGTCTGGGTCTGATAGATTTACGTCTGGCTTGTAAGGATGATAAGTCCATCATCAATTTTTCAGTCTCATAGGAACCATTTCATTCTCCTAAACCAATTCTAGATAAACATTTCAAAAGGTCCTATCTGCTTTCATCGTTTTTCCGGAGCGTCTTTTCATTTTGGTAATGGTTGAGCTTTAGTAACTCTCCCAAGCGTAGTTTTCGTTCAGAAGGCTATAATGATTCCTTCTCTATCAACTTGTACAAATAACGTGTCATAAAAGGTGTTAAATAAGTTGTGGTGATTGGATGAAAGTGATCGATCAAAAAATCGATCAAAGCAGATAGGCCCTTTGAATTGTTCCTCTAGCATTTTGTGGTACATGAACATAATTAACAATAAATCGTAGAATCTCAACGTAGCATTACTCTTATCACTATTTACAGATCATTCGAATCGCAACATAAAAAATGTCCGTATAACAGCTAGTGAGTAAAATCGGTTACCATTTATTGATTCAGATTATATATAGCATGTACGTTACACTACAAAACACGATAAATCAAATCACATACCTTTACAACCTTCGACATAACTTTACAGTTATCCATCATCTTCAATAAAAAATCTACGTTTCACTCAAAGACCCAATTAGATCAAACGGGATATCACAATTTTCCACAGCATACAACTAAATGCATTATTCATGATTCGAGCCGATATGAAAGGAATAGCCTGCCATTATCTAAAACCAGAAAAGCACACTGGAGCAAATAGAAAGTACATTTCTACAAAACACTTCAAACGGATATCACTCCGGTTTGGGGCTGACTTTCACTTTCGTTCCATTGTATCCGGTTGAGTAACTACAGCTTCATGCATACCGTATATCTTCTACCCCAGGTATTTGCATGATGTAGATAACTTTTTGCTTTTAACGAAAAGTTTTTGTTCTTGCTCGTACACACGAACTGCCGGCTGTTCCGCTCGACGTTATCGATTGAAAGTTTTCAATGGAGTTTTTCGGCTGGATTGATGTGCAAGTTCCAAGATCTGGTGTCACCATCTCTCCGTGCAGAGTGAACATCACATCCTTCATCGGAATTTGAGGTTTACTATTGTGAATCTTTACATTTGATCTACAGGATAAAAAGAAGTTATTGGTATAGCTTTTTGTTCTCCCAGGTTGGATCTTGAAAAAAAACAAGCGTGATTAGTTGTTTTGAGTAAGCTAAAAAAAATCAGAGAACGTCACCCAACGTGCTCGCCTGCATTCTTGAGCGTTCATTTTTGACGTCGGCTAGTTCCACCCGTAAATATGAGTGTACGTATAAAAGTTCAATTTGCTAATGCCAGTCGCAACAATGTAGCATTCAGTGTAACAGGGGCAAAATAATGTTTCCATTCTCTTTAAAACCCGCTAGTAGTTTCATTTTTTTATTTTGCGCAGGATGCTTCAACTAATGAATCTACTAGTAGCATTGGAGAGCTTAAAAAGCAGCATGGAATAGGCCCGCGTTTGGTAAGGGAAACAATCTAGACGAATAAATTTTAATGGATACGATCGTCATGTGATACATTAAAAAAGTACATGCCAAGCTGAAAGACTGCAACTGGAGGGCACGGGTTCTCTGTGGCATGCTACTCACTGGCTAGGATTGATCACTTATGTTTTAATCATAACATTTTGCAAATTAATAGTTCAGTTGAAAATTTCCTAACAAAACAATTTCCATATAAAATGAACAAACATTTTTTAATAGGTGCTAACCTTTGCAATTCGAGCATCCCTCAAATTACGGACACTGGGTACGTGAGCAATAATTTTCCTTCGCGTTGTTATTTTTCTTCTCGGCAGGATGATTTCAGGCGTGTGGAAATATCCCGTTGTCTGTGCTCAGCGAGACTGAAAAATCCGTGTACCGTGCATGGTAATACGTTCACTTTGCATGTTGCAGGTATTGCCTGTGTATAGGCAGGAAGGTGAACAGGTTAGGTCCTGGAGTGCTGCATCAGGTTGCATCCGAATTGCAGTGTGTTTAAAAGCATGTGGTAGCGCAAAATGAGCAACCATCCAGGCTCATACATTAATGACTGCCAAAGCCGCGAAGAAGCAAAAAAAAACTTACCAAGGAATCGCTTCCGGAACGCATCGATTCCCCGGTATTCTGGGGCTAGTCACCCGCTGGAAAATGGGCCGCGTCATCGTAAATCATGCCTGGTAGTCATAAATTTGCAAAATACTCAGATGGTAGCATTACTAAGTGAAATTGGATGAAAATTTATCAGAATTCGAGAGCAAGAAATCCCTAGGTTTTTTTTTCTGTAATACGATTCATTTCCAATATGAGATGTTAAAACAACAAAACAAAAAGCGATCATTATGAAATTTATTATTAAGGCAATTATCAATTAATAGGAATATCTATAATTTTAGAGATTTAAAAATTCTCAAGCATTCGTAAAATTTCAGGTACCAACTAATGTTGCTAAGATGCTAAGATAGTTCATGCCTTTATTACCATTCTCTGCAATTCAAAGCACTTCCATCCACAGCTTGGGTTTACAACAGTGACGAAAACAAAACAAGTTTTTTTTTACTAATTTCCAATGCTTTAATAGATTTTTAGAATTTTGAATTATTTGTTTCTGAATTTTGCAATCATCAACACCTTAACATTTTATATATATATTTTGTTTTTTTCAGCATTTTTTATAATAAATGACCATTTTCTGTCAATTTTAATATTATAGCTCCTGCTCTCTATCCCTCTCTCCCTCTCCGTGTGGATATTTTTATAACTTTTGTTTTTTGCTTCACAGAATACTATTTCTAGCTCTCGCTAAGAACTTTCTCCACTTCACTCGGTTCTGAGCTATTAGTCCCCAGCTCCCTTGGCAAGTCTGCTTCAATCTTGTCAAGCCATTAGGCACGTGAGGAACCTCTGTGTCTGGTGCCAGTGGGGTCATTGAAGAGAACCGTCATCCTCGCCATATATTTGGCCCATCGTGGCCTTCTGTCCTGCGTCAGCTGTACAATGGGAATCTCTCCAATTAATACCTGAAGCTTCTTATTGATACGTTTGCGCTTGCGCTACCCGCATACGCTTCGTACTCCACCAAATAATGTCCGCAACACTTTTCATTCAACACGGCCAGTTCATAGAAAACTCCTGGTCTAAGGGGCTATCCACATTCCACGTGGACAGATTCTTAACGATTTAACAACCCCTCATTGGACAATCTCCCATTTAAATTCTAAAGATTTAGTATGGACCGTGGACATTTAATCAGTCATGTTGTCGGCAAAAGATTATCTCTCTAGTTGCGCGGTAGCGGTCTCTTCGATGGCCGAATATTACTCGCCTCATTCATCGTCAAGAGTTCCAAGCACTTAGTTCCTCCTTAGAAAGTAGTATTTCTTCAAGTAGACGTTCGCAGTCTTCAACAGCCTGCGGATTGTGTAACTGCTAGATGTTTGGCCACTATTCGGTGTTGATCTAAGTCGCACCAATCGCACAAAAACCTGTTCCCAGCTCATTGGTTGCCCTACATCTCTGATGAAACTAAGTTTTTCCGACACAGACTTTGAACACCTTTTCATCTTTACAATAGATCGTAGTGTACTTATTTATGTGGGTTTCTTCACTAGGCCCACGCTTCAGGGTCTCGTGATGGGGCTGCCATATTGGCAAAAGCGCTTGAGACACCACATTTCTTAATTCAGCCTCCGATGGTACACTATTCGTCAGCCTGAAGTCGTCATATTCGATTACAAAATACCATCAAAACGAAGCAAACGCAAAGCATTAATATTTGGTCTCTGGATGTCATCTCGATTATTGCAGGGTATTGATTGATTTCCGTAGATTTTCGCGAACCAGGAGTCTTCATCATAAATTTACGGTTATTAAGTGTCAATCTGGGTGCAGAAATACCAATATTAACAGGCTTTTGACCTTTTTAAAAGAAATACGTATACCAAGTTTGATGGACATCGATTCAGGCAATTCAGAGTTATGGTGGAGCACAAGCAATCGTACAAATCTTGACTTTAGTATAAACACATTTTTACAAAAATGCTTTTACCCTCTTTAGCCAGTTTACCTCGAAATAAATGGAAGTTCCGAATGGTAAATAAAGAATTAATATGCTGATTTGGAAAAAAATAAGACATCATTTAGTATCAGTCTAACTCATTTTTCGTGGAAAATATAATTGAGCAAAATTGAATAACAATGATATCATATAAAACATCGCACAGTGGTACAGAACGACATTTTAGGTCTACATTTAAATTGCATTTAAATTGCAATGCGATAAAAATTAATGGTCCGAAAAAACAAAATAAAACAATTGAAGTTTTTGTTTGTAGAAAAAATGTTACACTATTTTCGATAAATTTGTAGATCTGTTGATTTTAAGCAACTTTGGAGAGGACTACTTTTTTGTATTAAAAGTTATAGATTATAATGGTGGATTAGGCCCTGATTAGCAAGATAATCATCTGTTTTGTAAGTTTCGGAACATTGCGACCATTATTTTGATCTTTTGTGGTAAAATAATTTTCTTACAATCCGGTTCAAAATTGTAGATTCAAAAGTAACAATAAGACAATAACTTTTCAGCCACCATGACAACAAGAGCTGATATTGCATTCCCTGTAAGATCGCGTTTGAGAATTATTTATATGCGGAACATTCGTATATTAGGTAACGCGCTTGGGGGAGGGGCAGTATTCGTAGTATACCATGCAGAATTGCGTTTCGTGAGGGTGGTGAAAAAAAATAGTGTTTTGTCTACAAAATGACGCTAACAAAAATCAAAAAAGAAGAAGTAACGAGGTTTCTAATTGATTGCGAAAAATTGCGCTTCTGATCCTTTTTAGTGTAACCAAGTGTAGAACCTTAAATGTGTGAAGTCAGGACTGTTTATCCATATATGTCATTCCATACGAAGTGATCACGATAAAGCACAATCCTTCATCGAGTGTCGTTTTGGAAAAATCTCGATTTTGGTGTCGATTGGATTACCCCTCGCTCTATAGGACTCCCTGTTGGTTGCAAAATAGCGTTTTTCCTATTTTGGTACTCAAATCACTCGCTCTCAATATGGGTTGCGTTGTAGTAGAGACATGAGCGCAGAAGAATATTGAAGAAAGGGAATAAGAGGGAATAACGTGAAAGATGCAGTACTTTCTTGCGATACCGCTTACCGTGCAATGCGCGTGATTTCTACATAAACCATTACGTTATGGTAAATTCGAGTAGGGTGCCTATGGAAATCAACTTTTCGAATTTAGGTATCAAAAATTTCCTCTTCTCGAAAAAGAATTTTTATTTTTGAAACTTTTTTTCGAGATAACACCAGAACTCGAAGTTTTATGCATTTTCAAGACCCTTGGCCTAAAATAATCAGTTTCGATGATTTCTGTGCATTATTCATCAGTCCACCAGTCCACAGCCCGAAGTCGGATTGAGCAAAAATTATGCATGAGGACTTTTTCGAGAAGACGAGGCGTTTGAATACTGCAAACCAGGCTTGTAAATGGTCTCGGTAGAACCGAATGACAGTGTACTACTCTACGTACTGTGACGTACGCAAAGGAAACGAAATCAAATGAAAGTGCTGACTGTTTACAATACTGCTGCGAACCGAAATTCGAAGTTGAAATATTTCCAATACATCCCGTTGGCACCCCAATAATCAGTAATGTGGAACCTTGATATCAAAAATAGTAGGAGGTTGTATCCCAGACATGACCGCGTAGCTGACTTAAAATTTCTGCAAAGTTAGGTTTTAAACGAATTATGATGCCTTCATTCCTGTTTTCTTCAAATGCAGAATATCTCGAATCAGGAGAATATCTCTCTGGGCAATTAGTGACGCCTGATAGAAGCTCGTTCAATTCCTCGTCATTGCGAATTGCCGCTTGCAGGATGATTCTCATTCTTTTTTCTCTAGCAGTGTTCCACACAAATTCCAACATTTCTGCAGCAAGGTACATTGCAGCCACCGGGTCGAGGAATACTCCTGCGCCTACCGAATCAACTACCCCGGCAAAGTGCTTTGAGTTAGTCTCAATTGACACCATAGGTCCACTTAAAAAATCGAAACTTGGGAACAGATACGCACTGACCATATAATCCGATCTGTCCAAATATATAATTATTGCACCAATCCCAGACAAAAATGCACAAACTTTAGCGAAAGCATTCGTCGAAAATCTGATTTTGGTATATAGTTGTCCTACAGCTATAAAATCAGACCTCGGAACAGGATATAAAAATGAACTGTTCAAAAATATTTGCGAATACTTAGAAATTAATCAAAATTTCTCAACTGTATACCATCCTGCAACTATTGGTAGTCTTGAAAGAAATCATCGCGTTCTTAATGAATATTTAAGACACTTCATCAATGAACAGTTTGATGACTGGGACGCTTGGTTACCTTACTACACATTCTGTTACAATACAACCATAACCATACATACAGACCATAAATTCAGTCCTTTTGAATTAGTTTTTGGAAGAGTAGCTAGCACGCGCAGCATTATCAAAAATACTATATCCCTAGACCCACAATATAATTATGACCCGTACTTAACAGAATTGAAGTACAAAATTCAAGTAACCGCGTTAACAGCAAAAAGTTAAAAGGTCTGTGATTGAGTGCACAAACGTAAGCTTGACGTGGGACTATTGTGGGTGGAAAGATTTAATTCTGCCATAGCTATAGTATATAACACAGACCAAACGTACAAATACCATACACAACAATCCATGAACAAAAAAAAAACACATACACATGTCATAAACCATAGCATACAAACTAATAGGAAAAATAATTAACTTGTCGCCTATAAAAGTATTCTGTCGTAAATAAATTCATCTGGATGAATGCATTTTTGCACACACATGGTATACACACATACACGTTTTACACACACGTTATATACACACACACTACTCACAAGCACACAATCCTCAGACACACCCACGCTACTTACACACTCACACACACATACACACACACATACACACACATACACACACAAATACACACACACCCACACACCACTTACACACGCCGCTCACACATACACACACGTTACTTACACATACGTCGCTCACACACACACACACACATTAACACACACATTAACACACACACGCGCTACTCACACACACACGCGCTAATCACACACACTCACATACACACACGTTACTCACACACACACATACACACACGTTACTAACACACACACACGCTACTCACACACACATACACACGCTACTCACACACATGCACACGCTACTCACACACACGCTACTCACACACACACAATCCCGCAATTTTCACGGAGTAATTAGAGAATGGTAACTAAAATTATCATGTTATACAAATCTTGTATGTTTTAGCGTGTTATACAAATCTTTTATGTTTTAGTATCGTGGCTAACCAGAATGGTCAGAAGTAATAATTTGCTTCTACTTTCTCTATTCGTTTCTTCTTTTTCATTAAAACAACTTGAAATCACTTACACATTATGTTATGTATATTATGTGGCATGTCTTGCCATTTTTCGAAGCTCTACCTATTATCAATCCTACTTAAAAGTATTTTTAGATTTGAGATTATTTACATTTTCGAATAACAAGGTATGTAAAGCTGCTCAATTAGAATTAATTCATTGGACTCAGAAATCTCACTACCAATGATACAGACTACTATGCGCGAAATCAGTCGATGAATCTTACACTATGGCGTAAATTAAAAAAGCCACACTACCCGATAAAAATAAAATATTAGAATGAAACCGAATTTGTCAACGGGTTCTGCATTACGTGAATCACTAAATTGGCTATCCAAATAACTTATGTGGAAAAATATTTTGTAAAAACCAAAAAACTAGTTTGAAAGTTGAGACGAAAATAGAAAAAAACTTGAAGCATAAAAGTGAAAATAAACAGACAACGTAATAAAGCATGTATTCGTTTTGAATTCAACAGCAATAAATGTGACAATGTAGAAACAATTTTGCTGCGCAATTGTGCTCGGGTACCCCCGCGAAAGACACAAACTAGGGCATTCTGCACAACCATATGCAGCGCCTGCATAAACCAGATTTATCTTGATTAGAGCAACTGATTCGATTCAATCCAATTGATGTGTAACACGGCAAACATGACCTAGCTTCCCGCAGGAACCGTGACAGCAAGCAGAGAGAAACTTAATTAGGCTACCGGCGTAGTTCGTCGTACCATAATTCAATTCGCTCAATACTAATCAATTAATGGAACTTCTTAAGAAGTGAAATTGTGCAAAGTAAATCCAATCTTTGCGACATTCGATAGATTGGAGATGCTGCTGCATCTAGAAAGCTACGCACCAGTAAACCAAATGATGATCAACTCGCTGAAATCTTGTTAGTAAATCATTCGTGAAATTAACTTCAAATGCGCATAGCGATAATAGCTAGTATACAAATACTTTCTGGCATCTGAAGCTTTGCTGTAACGAGAAAAAAAAATCACACAAGCATCGCAAATATGTGTACCTGTTCATATCAGTGCCAACAATCACCGGATGGCCACAGGAAGCACCAAACCAAGCCACCGTAACCAGCCGACATATCCGGACAACATTGGCCCCGTTTACACTCAATCCATTTGCCGTCCCGTCTAGCACAACCTGCTCCGTATTGATATGCAAAATAATTCCATCACCCTGGGGCACTTTGGGTGACGATTCACACTCACCCCACGAGGAAGCTCGACTTTAGCACCTTTCCGTGTCCGCAAAAATCTCCGGAGAATTCTGATCCCGTCAACACAAAGAGCAGGAAACAGACGGAAAAGGACAAAAAAAAGATTTGTGGCTTATTGAAACCGGAACTTCGATCATTTGACCATTCTCCCTTGATTCTCGATGGCCTCTTCTGTCTCTGGTTGCAGCTTTCAGTCCATGTTCAATTGAAATTCATTGGTTTACACATTCACACAATTGCTCTCGCTTTCATGGCCTGCCAAACCCTGTACCCCCCGTGCATTCCTCGCTTCTTGTCGACGTTGTTGGTACAAATCACTAGCAGAAACGGCAGCATCAGCAGTGCCGAAATTCAGAAAATTATGTATGCTTTGCGAGTTTTAATTGTGGAATTTTTTAAACAGCATGCTCATAGTTTAATTGCGTTTTATACTATCGACTATAAACAAAATCATATGTCGAGGTGAATTCACGCCTGGAGGGTTTCGCAAATTAACTCTTTAGTACGCAGACTATATGTTTGCTACCAAGGCCGCACACAACCGTACATGTCAGCAACTGTTTATATGAACATTAATGAAAATGTTTGTATACCAACCATTAGTAACAGTCAAACAAAATAATAAACCAGGAAGGAAATAAACTTTAACTAACTCGCAACCCTAAACATGGTTATATAGAAATTATACTACCTACCTAATTTCGGCCCTTGATTGCATGCTATCGAGAATGTCAGTCGCTTGTCTCGAGTACCAGTACGAACCCCTTCTCACCCTTGCACCGGGCTGGAAACCAATGGGGAGTCAAATTCACGAACATTGCGCTTGACAGACTGTTTGGGACAATATTAAAATTCCAGTTCATGAATGGTGCTTCTTGCGAGCGGCTACTGTGGCAATTTTCACAGTCAAGGATGGCTACTGCAAGCATGACGGTGCAGTCCGACTACCGACCGTATCATCCGGGTGGTTTTCTGTAGTGGAACATGGATAGAAAATCGGAAAGAAGGATACGCTAGCTGGGAGGAAGAAGCCCTGAGAAGTAACCCCCGGAACAAAGCACCTATAAAGAATGATTGGTTGTAGAAAGTTTAGTTGAGGGATTAATACTATTTGATACAACAACAAATTCTTGACAGTGTATCGAAAGTCGTTTCCGGATTCGAAACGCACAGTTGAAAAATGATTAAGTTATTAGCTTAACAACCATGAGATAGGTAGTATTGTTTATAAACAGTTCCAGGAATTCGTGTAAAAAATACAATCATAACCAATCAAATTTCAAAAGAAAAATTTCACCCCAATTTCATATCCACAAGCACTTGAACTTATTACAGAGTGTCTTTCATCCGGAGTGAAGTTCCAATATAACTCATTCCAGCATTTTACATACTGTTGACTGTTTACTGTGACTGTTGCACTCCAAAATCGAAGAGGCTAAAGTTCGTATGTGTTTATTATTTTATGCTTTCCCACTTGCTGCTCGCACGATGTGCCTTGCCACACCGGCAGCTCCGCATAGTTCCTAAGGGCATTCCCCATATCGTGATACGATTCCGAGAGCATATCGAAACGTACACACTTTCTGCCACTACACAACCTGCGCCGGCATCGTTTTGCATTTCACAACAGAACTGTGTCGCACATGATATCCTTTTCCAGCGGTCAGTTGTCCGTTCGTCGTCCAGGGTTGCTGTTTTCGAAGTCGTGTGCATTTGATCTTGTACCGGTCAGTAAACGATAGACAATAACGAAACCCCATTCACCCAGTTCTCCATGGTTTCCGACTCGATACAAGATACTTGTATTATAGGTGTATCTGAATGAGATGATACAAAGAAGACACTATTATCATTATTCGCCCCTGCACAAATCAAATCCTTCCGGTATTTTTACCCTACCTCGAATGTAATAGTCTTGACTAGAATCTATATATGGCACACATTCGAATGGTCAAATGACCGAGACCGACGTTGTTTCAGTATATGTAGGCAAAACAGAAATGCGTTCCACCGCCAGAAATCGTACCCCGTAGGATTCACACACGAAGGCAAAATTCTCACGTGGATTTGTCGTCGTCGTGTTGTAGATTTACCGGACGTCGGACTCGATGCATGCCGGACATAATTGCAACATTTGTACGACGCTTCCGCTGTGCACGGTCGGGCCCCTTCAGTTCCGCAGGGTGCAATTTCGCAACAGCGTTCCGTTATTCGACCGCATTCGAGTTCACAAGTTTGCACGTCGCTTTACTACATTAAGTTGTTTGGACCATGGCTGCATAATTTGCCATCAATGTAAGCCCAACAGTGGAGTACAAGCCCGATTGGAAGATATAAAATCAGCGCAGTCGGAATAGTCGAATAATTGAATAAAACCACGCCATGGGTTGATTTACACACTGTTCAAAATTAGAAAAAACGATTCTAGGGGTTTTTGTGCTTGAAAGATGTTTCTTTCTTCTTCTTCTTTCTATTTTCTAACTCTTTTTCTAAGACCAACAAGATGAAGTTCAAATGCTCCTTGGAGGTAGACGAATAACCAAACTTCCACGCGTTCTATATTTTTCTTTGCTCTTAACAGAATCGTATGCTAATTTGAAGTTTTTTAACAGATGATGAGTTCACAAGCTAACTTCTTGAAACTCCTCAAGGATCGGATATTGCGATGTACAGCATAATCTTTGATTCAAACTTGTGCTTGAACTTGTTGAGGAGTAGAGGATTGGTCTTAAGTGTAAAATCGGTCGTTTCCGGGTGTTTGAGCCTTTGATAGAAGAAATTAGCTTTCATCATTCAGAATAAAAGACTTTTCACCGTATACTTCCGAGTCACCCAGTGGCACTAGAATCTCTCGGTTTGCACTTTGAGGATCTGGTTTACTTTTTACGCACTATTCCTCTTGCAGATGCATGACTTCGAACAACGGAACTTTTTGGCTGCTTCCCGCTGAGCTACTGAATCCTTGTTGTTGAACATGTCGTATAGGGAACGGAGCATTTTCTTATTACTTATCTCCGTTAGACGGCCGCTACTTCTCTTTCGGATTACTGCCATGGAAACCAGGTTACGGTATATGGTGGATACCGGTACATTTTCACTCTTCAAGTGGTCCACTCACGCACGTCTTTTTCAGTCTACTACATAGGAGTGTAAAATGAAAAATTATTAACAGAAACGACACGAAATTTGTCTCTTTTTAATACTTATAAGCCGGTTTGTGTTCTATAGATTTTCTTCATTCTTGTAGCAATTGATCGGAGAACCACACGCGCATCTGCCCGAATGCCAAAAATATTGTTCGATTATGCGAACACCACATTGTTTTTTTTTACGTATAGTTTTTGCAAATGCGAATTTTATACAACAACGCGATTTATTTTTACGCAATATAAAAGATTATTTGTACGCGGTAGCAAATAACGCGTTTTTACGCGTTTTTTTCACGCGGTTTATTTTTACGCGGCACGTATCCCCCGCGTAAAAAGCGACTTTAGTGTACTAAACACACTAAAGTCGCTTTTTACGCGGGGGATACGTGCCGTGTAAAAAAACCGCGTGAAAAAAACGCGTAAATTCCGAAATCCGCGTAAAAAAACGCGTAAATTTCGGAAACCGCGTAAAAAAAAACCGTGTTAATTCTGCAATCCGAGTGAAGAGAAACCGAAATCCGCGCAAAAAAATGCCGGAATCCGCGTTAATTCCGGAATCCGCGTAAAAAGCGCACATGCCAAATTCGGTTCCATTTGCTTGATTAGTTCTTGAGTCGCGCAGAAATGTATGTTTCATTTGTATGAAATCCCTCCTTTCCAGAGAAGGGAGGGGTCTCAAACAATCATAGGAACCTTTCTCGGCCCCGAAAACCCCTACATACAAGTTTTCACGTCGACCGGTTCAATAGTTTCCGAGCCTATATGGATCAGACAGACAGACAGACCGGACTGCATTTTTATATGTATAGATGGTATTTGGTCGTTTTTGGCTGTTTGCCACACACCGGTAGTCGCTATCTTTGAATTCAAAATGTTGTCTGAGGTCGATTTGTGGGTTAAGTGCATCATCACGATTCCGAAAATACACATATTGGGTGGTATTTGGTCACTTTCCGCCATTTTTCACCATATTTGATTTCAAAATGGTTTTTGGAGACAATTTCTGGCCCTTGCGCGTCATTCTGGTTCCGGAAACACCCATATTAGAAACCGGAAGCTTCCTTCTTGAATTTAAAAATGGCGTCTGGAGTTGAGTTGTAGCTCCTGTGCATCGACCCGACTATTTTAGGCTGTTTTCCGGAAAACCTGGTTGAAATATCTGTATAATTTGTATGGGAGATTTCCTTTCCCTTTCAGAGTACAGAGGAGAGTCAAATCACCCTTCCAGAAGAAGGAGGGGTGTCGAAACATTATGAATAATTTTTTATCCCTAAAAACATTCACCTGCAAAATTTTGCTCCATTTACTTGGTTAGTTCTCGAGATGTGCAGAAATTTGTGTTTCATTTGTATGGAACCCCTCCTTTCCAGGAGAAGGATGGGTGTCGAAACATTATGGACATATTTGTTATCACTAAAAACAATCACCTGTCAAATTTGGTTGTATTTGCTTGATTGGTTCTCGAGCCATGCGTAATTATTGTTTAATTTGAATTTACAGAGAAGGTAGGGGTGACCATTATGGACATATTTGTTACCCCTGAAAACATTCACCTTTCAAATTTATTTCCATTTACTTGGTTGGTTCTTGAGATGTGCAGAAATTTGTTTTTCATTTGTATAGAACCCCTTTCTTCCAGAAGAGGGAGGGGTGTCGAACTATTATGGACATATTTGTTACCCCTAAAAATATCAACATGCCAAATTTGGCTCCATTTACTTGGTTACTTTTCAAGATGTGCAGATATTTGTGTTTCATTGGTATGGAAACCCTCCCATCCAGAAGAGGAAAGAGTCTCGAACCATCTAAGTCACCTTTCTCGACCCCCAAAACCCCTATACACAAAATTTCACGGCGATCGGTTAAGTAGTTTCCAAGCCTATATGGATCATACAGACAGACAGACAGAGCTGCATTTTGATATGTTTAGATTTCATTTTGTTGCTCTTCAAAATTCAGGTAGTTCGACAGAAAGGTACTAAAAAACGAGGTTTGTGTGATATTCTGTCGAAAAACACTCATATTACATCGTTATTTTCAAACTCCTTTCCATCTTTATTCACATGCCCACCGAGACTGACTGACTCGTCAATCCCGCAAATCTACACACTAAAACTAGGATACCACAGTTTGAAGACGATTGATTTTAAATGGAAAGCAAAAATTTACAGTGTCACTATCGCCTGGCGATTTTCAGTCGATAATAACTTTGTCAGGTTCTGATATACGCTAAAGAGTGTCATTTTTATACGTTACTGATTTGTAATGAATTAATTATTTACTAATATTTTTATATTGTGCATTCTGTCACTAACTTTGACGTATCAACACTATTACATATATTTTAAAATTTATTTTATTATATTAATAGATTGTAATTACTTTCGCAGTTAATTGAGTTAATTGAAAAAATTATGAAGCAAAAATTTTATTTAAATAAACATAAACCTAAACTTACAAGCAGGCCCGGATTTGAGGGGGGGCAAATGCCCCGGGCCTCCCGATTCAAGGGGCCCCCCTAGTCCTTGGGCGACCTTTTTTTTTTTCGCTCGTCACCTTTCAGAACGTTACCTCTAAATGTTTTCAAAAAAGAGGGCCTCACAAACAAATTTGCCCCGGGCCCCCCACCGTCTAAATCCGGCCCTGCTTACAAGTAACATACTGTCTATAAAATGAGCAAACCGTTGTAATTGAAAGTTGCAACGATTTTTGTCGAAACTTCCACATTAGTAAAAGCTAATGTAGTCCATTCGTACCAAATTCGGCTTCTGTCAAAGAGAAAAAATTACGCAAGTTTGCTTGTGGGAGCCCCAACTTATCAGACCGCCGCTGAACTTGATTAAGTAACCGGAGTTGGATTTTCGGTCTCCTGCATGTCCAGTTCAATCTGCGTCTACAAAGCCCTTCGTATGCCGGTTCCCAGATGCAACGAAAGTTCAAATGGTGTGACTGGAACAGATCTCAAAGGTGATGTATGTATTAGGCTGCCGTGTATTGTGCCTTAACACCCTCTCGACGGTAGTCCGATCGTAGCCTCTCCTTGCTGTATTCTCTTTCTTGATCGGAGCGTACCACTTATGGTTTACGGCTGAACTGGGTTCTAGCCACCTCGACATTTTCTTGAATCTTGTGAGGTGACTATTAATATGGACGTAACTGTGCCGACCTCAACCTTGCGTAAATATATAAATAAATAAGTTGTTGCCCGGTTAGCCAACACACAGCTGTTTGCAATGATATAGGTAGAACATTTTGCACTCTCGCTTTCAGCCTAAACTTCGATGTGAGGTCCAAGCTTGAGCGCGACTGCCAAAGAGGCATCAAATTACCCATGGCGAACGGCAAGAAGTTCGACTTAGCAAACACTCCAACTGTGTCGGCTTTCCATCTCCGTGTTATCCATAGCAAATGTGTAAATCAATGTGCAGAGTTAATTATTGGGGACATTTGTAGCCGCTATGAATAGGTTCAATAAATGACTCTAGATTCAATCGACTCTTGGCACTTGGCTCGACCAGTCTTCTCTGGTTGAGCACCGGACACCCGAATGTACGTACCTTACTACTGATGAGTAAGTCTAGTGTTTGTTTAGTAACGAAAGAAGCGTTACACCTGTCTGATGCTTCTTAGCAAGAACATCGTGCAGTACCTTGTATAGTCGTGGATTATCATTATGAATTACTGGAATCCGGGCAGGGATTATGTGCCAATCGGACCGCACACGTCCGTATGCACCAGCTCCAATGGCACCTTGATGCTCGATTTTGATTCTTGGAGGGCGTATGAGAGCTTTTACTTTTGCCCTGACCTGGAGCCCTGCCGTTTCGCGACTTATCTCAGGAGTTTTTGCTTGGCAATTTCCAAGGTCAGATCTTCATCCGACATAACGTTTGTCGCAGATCCGCTTTACAACGAGACCCTTGGCGTGAGGCTCACCTTAAGAGGATGGTCTATGTTTGTGCTTTCTGAGGCATCTCCAGTGGTCCCAACAGCAGCTTTAGCCTCGAGGGCCAGTTCCACGCCCACCTCCACGTAACGTCACAAGTCCCCCGCACTATGGGGAGTATTACCTTGCTTATGGCCAGAGGGACATTAAGTGAACACTTCTCCAGGGAACGGTGATATTGCTAATAATAGAAGTACGAAATACAGCAGACACACAAGCGATGTCACCAAAGATCAATGATTTTGGCCGCGGTGTCTAATTTGCATAAGAACTAATGCAACACTGAACTATTGGATCCAGTCGTCCGTAAATACTCTGAAAATTGGACAACCCTAAATTATCCACGTGGAATTATAAACTCACGTTTGATCCGTTAAATTTGGTAAAAAAATGTTTCACTTCAAATTCATTAAAACAACAAAGTGACCATAGTCACCCAGAATTAGGAATTAACGAAAATGTTTTGTCACAGCCAGGCTTCGAAACGGTCAGCATTTTCATTTGATAATTTCCGAAATATCCACACTCAACGTGCGTAATTCTCATTTCTAGAAAAAATGTCAAAATACGTTTGAGGAAAAAAACGTCGTGATAGCGGTGCTCGTTTGACATTTTCGTTCAAGAATGTATTAAGACAGCGAGCCTTGCTAGCGTCAGAGAAAAAAGAATACAAATATCGCAGTAAAAAGTGGTTCTACCGTGACCATTTCGAAGACTGGGCACAGCTTTAAAATGGCAGAATTGTTACTAAATTCGAACCCTTGATAAAGATGCAATAAAGCATTGAAACGTTGAGCATTGAAAAAGTCAAACCGTTTCATTTGAAGCGTCCCACGGTAATGTACTCCTAAAATATTCAAAAAATTATCGTAAAAGTGTCCAAAATCATTCCTGTTTACGGTACAAAAAATCATATTACCTATGTGACATAGCGCCGTGAGAGTACACTAAAATATAATTTTAAGTGCACATGAGACTATGGAAAATGTATGGGAATATTCGACTTTAAAATCATTAATATCTTGATGATATATGATAGGATTAATATGCTAATAAAACAAACACATTTTAAATGTCATCTAGAATCTAATAACGTAAAACTCCTTTTTAACGAAAATTCTGCGCACAGCAATGCTCAATAAAAAAACTGCTATCGTTCGGCCCTTTTCAAAAAGAAAAGTTCTAATCATTTGACAAAATAATTGGAGCGTAACCGGGAGTATTTTACAATTTTGCGATCGCCCTCACCGGCAACCAATCAACTGGGCCATCCAGAAACAGTCTCATCCTTTTTTCTCTCGTTTTAAAGTTACCCTGCCGCTGGAGTATGGTGCAAGCCCGATAAGGAAAAGGATTTTCCAATTAGCTAATGTACTAGCGAAACCACACCGATTTTCACTCATCACAGGATCATCCCGTTTTCGATGGCTGGGCCACGGATTGCACATACTACCTGCACTGACTGGTTCATCTATCGACACCAATAGCTATCATATTTTAGTATACAAAGGGACGGAAGAAAAAAGATTCATGAAATCATCCTCCGCTGTCAGCTAGTTTTACAACCTAAAGTCTCCAGCGTTTGACATGTTATCACTTGTTGGAGTTTGAACCATTGAACTTCGAACTTTGTACCACCAATAAGTTCATTTACTATAATGCTATTCTACGTGTACAAGAATTTCGGTTAAAAATCCAAAAACAGTACTATTCACCCTATTCGAACAATTTCCATATCATTCCGGTTATTCATAGCTGAGGCCTTGAAGATAAAACAGCACCAGCCCCACTCCCGCCGGCATCCTATCCTGCTGCCCTTGGTTGTAACGGCCGGAACGAGCGGCGTGCCATTAGCTCTAAAATGAAGCCCACACTATTATGCTTGCTCTTCAATCCTTTCAGACCAATTTCTGATGTGAAGCGAACTGGAGTCATCAAATGAAAAAGGCAGTCCGACTGCGCGCCATACAAAGGTACGCCCGCTGCTGCCGGTACCGCTGAGAGTATGGTTCAGCAAGCATAGCTGAGTATGGAAATTAATTTTCTTTTCTACCTAATGAAAATTTTAATCTCTTAAAGTAGTTTAACATTAAAGTTCGAGTGGAAGTGAAAGTTTGTTTCTGCGGCAGGGTGTAAACCGACTGAACGGCTAGATACTGTGCAGTGCCTTATCGATGTTACGAGTTGTTTGAAGCTGAAACCGTAATAAAAACATAATTTTTATGGGGATTTTGAAATATTTACTGCAAGCAAACAGTTAACGAACTAGAAATGTGTGATGTTACAGAGCCCAAGAAGTACACAATTACTGTAGACAGAATCTTAGTTAGCCGACTGAGATCAGAATTATAATGTATGGAACGATTTGAAGGAAACCGTGCAAAGCTTTTTTGAGCAACAATGCTTCAAATATTATATAAATCAGATATTAGATAAAAAAATTATATAAAATCTCCCAGATGGTCTCGAGGTACGATGCTGGCCTAACAAGCCAGTCGTCGTAGGTTCGAGTCTCGGCTCGGGAGATACTGTTAGTGTCAGTAGGATCGTTGCGCTAGCCCCGCAATTGTCCTGTACGCTAACAGTCGGCTGCGAAGTCTGTGTATAACAAACAGAAGGTCAAGTTCCGAATCGGAATGTAGCACCAAGGCTTTGCTTTGCTTTTTTTTGCTTCAAATATTTTAAAATAGAGGGCAAAACACGTACGCGCTTTCAAAAATCCCCTTTTTCACCACTTGAGGAAAATATTAAGCTTTCTGAGCCAAGTATGTGTGCAAAGTTTGGAAATTGGTTGCATTGAGTCTCATTGAATTGAATCCTCAAAGATTCTAACCTGGATCCATTGTGGTCAGGGCCGACGTCACGCTACTTTCCCGAGTAGGTAGTAAGGAATAGAGAAGGTTCATGGCGGACGAAAACATGCGTGTAGGCATGTTATACGAAGTACCCTGCCAGTCGTTGCCATTTATGTTCACCAGGTAATTTTTACTGTTTGGCCGGTGGTACCAATTTCCCAACCATTGTTGCCAATTAGTGCCAAGATATTGTAGATGCCGAAACGGGCGTACCCGGCGTCCAAAAAGTCTCGCACTATATCTGTTTTTGATGCAGCGAGGTACCATTCTTTGAACGCGTACACTTCTGAATGAAGTAGTTTCACTGTTTTCGCCATGACGGTTAGAGTTCGAGTTAATTTTTTTCTGCTGACTTATGGGTTGCTATGATTGACACTGCATGGGTTGTTTCGATAATGCGTGTAAAGGTGAACCCGCGAAAAATCGACAATTTTTAAGCATTTTTTTAAGGGGAAATACCTATCAAATGCTAAAAAAAACAAGGCTTTTTTCATGATTTTTTTAAAGGACATTTGAGATGTAAGGTATATAAATAATATATCATTGGATTGAGCAACTCTTGTAGAATAGAAAAAAAATCATTGCCATTTTTTTACAAAATGGCGGCTGTACAGCCATTGCCGTGAACCGCTTTTTTAAATTCTTCCGCGACGAGCAGTAGAAGTCGTGCCCAACGCCACCTATAGCCAAAACAATTTTTTTTTTTCATTATCTGCATAAGTGTCGCTAGTGTAGTACACATGATTATATTTTTAGATTTTTTTTTCGCAAAAAGGCAACGGTTTGAAGAAAAAAAAATCATTTTCGACAAAAAATCGACTTTAATTGTTTATAACTTTTGTTGTAGTTAATCAATCGCTAAAATCGTGTGTACTTCACTAGATAATCTAATGAAGAAGCTACAGTTAAAATTTCAAGCCAATCGGATGTAAACTTTTTAAGTTCTACTGCTCGCCGATTTTGAAAACAATGTTTTGAGAAAAACGCGTTTAAAACTTCAAAATGCTATAGATCTTAAGAATCGCAATAATAAAGCCCCTTATATTTTTTTTACCTTCAGTCAGCTATCCCTGCGCCGTAAAGTTGTCATTTCTGGGCTTTATTTCCCCCCCCCCCCTCCACTTTGTTACCTGATGTAAGGCTGCGCCTAGCCTGTTTCGCGATATCAGACATGCGATGCTCAGCGACTTTGACGCGGTTGGCGTCCGATCTCACGCAAAACTTAAACTTGTGACTCACATTTAAGCACTTTTGATTATAACTCACAGTTAAAACGTATAGAGAACTCAAACAATGAACGTACACAACGAGAATGGCTGATCGACTATACAAAGGAAAATTGTGGGTAAACACGTGCTGTAGAGACGCTATAACGGTCGAAACTTGATGGAGCGACCTTTATACTCGAAATTTGAATCACAATAACGATCATAGGTAAATTCTGTTAGTTTACAAAGCCTCGAAATAAAAAGAAAAACGAGCATCGTCAAAATAAACGAAAAATGTTATTTTGAAACATAAAAGTTGTTCGGTAAAAATTGGTTTAAATGAATTTTGAGTATAGATCAGTACTTGGACGATGTAAATTCTAATTCTAGGATCGTTTTAGCATGATTTCAGCCACTAAAAAAAATGACAAGAAAAAATTTGTTTTTAGTAGATAATATCCTCGAGAAAAGTCTCCATTTAAAATTCAAACTTAATCGGACTTCTGGTGAGGCTTCACTTACAGTAGTGGAAGTCTCATTTTTTGACCAATGAAAAAAATACACAAGAGTAGCTCTTGAAGTCTCGAAATCGAAATTTTGTTTGATAGCAAATCGCTTAGAAATACATGAAATCTGTAGCTATATAAACTCTCGCTCAACGATATTCATCAAAAAGCGGTTGAGGTTTTGAACATAGAAAACATCACATTTTTTTGGTTTTGTCCGATAATTCCGTGTGGGTAAGTACCCACAGGGATATTTGCTGAGTGGGTACTACTACCCATACTGCCCACATTAACCGCCGGCCCTGATTGTGGTAGGTGATATGATCTCTATTACACTGGTTAACACTGGTGAGGCCTTAAAAATCAAACTGGAGAAAATGAAAGATTATAGCTATATAACCATTCCTGGGAATTTTGGTGCCCCTACCCTTTTCAAAAACGTGTCAAAAGCTTCCACCCTTTCCAACGCGAACGTTAGCCGTGCCCCTCCTTTCACTGTTGAATCAGTGGAGGCGCTAGGTTAACCATTCGACAGCGATCTAGGGAACGAGTTTAGGGGGAAATTCGGATCTAGAGCTCGACAGAAATATTCTAGCGAAAAACTTTCTTCTACGAGGTTGTTACATATGATGAGGCGAATATTATTATGTTACCACAAATTAGGGTGACCAAAATTTTCTATGAAATCAAATATCTAACTCTTGTATCCTCGTAGATAGAATTGAAGATTGTTCTATAATGTTGCTGTTCCGTTAATTTTGAGCTACTTTGTAGAAGTAGTTTTTTCGATCTTCCTTTATCGGAAAAGTGACTAAGTTCCATCACATAGGACGCAATATATAAGCATGATGGGCTGCGCATGGTGAACATATCTTTAATCCAAATTCGCAAGCTGTACACTTGTGAAGTTCGAACCAAACCTTCACATCTTTTCAAGTTAAATTGTAAGTTTTAACTTGATCTATAAGTCTATTTAAATAAGTTTGTCAAAAAACGTAAAAGTTAGATAGAAGAAAAATATAGTTCCTTGCATAGAAAATTTTGGTCACCCTTAATTCGTGATAATATAAAAATAAGCGCTAGATCCAAATTTCTCCCTAAACTCGTTGCCTAGAACGCTGGTTAATTGGCGTCTCCAACGATTCAACAGTGAAAAGAGGCGCACGGTTAACGTTCGCGTTGGAGCTTTTGACACGTTTTTGAAATGGCTAGGGGCACCAAAATTCACATAAATTGTTGAACAGCTATATATTTTTCTTTTTTTTTAAGTTTGAGCTTTGGGCCCGCACCTGTACTTTTCTTCTAGTTTCGTTTTCCAAGTTGCCCAAAATTGATAGGCTACAACGTTGCAGAACATGATTTAACTCTATCTGCAAAGACAAAAAAGTTTGATGCTGGATTCCATCGAAACTTCTGGCCACCCTAATTTGTGATTACAGGAAAATGTGCGCTCCATCATAATGCACAATTTTGATAGAAAGAAAACTTTTCGCTACAATATTACTAGCGACCTCTTCATTCAAATTTCCCTCCAAACTCGTTTAAAACGTCGAATAGTTAACTTAGTGTCTCCATCGGTTGAACAGTGAAAGGAGGCGCACGGTTAACGTTCGCGTTGAAGTGGATGGGAGATTTTGACACGTTTTTGAAATGGCTAGGGGCACTAGAATTCACAAAAAATGATTAAACAGCTATCTTTAATTTCTTTCTAGTTTGAGCTTTATGGCAGTAATTTTAGTATTGCATAATATACTAAAATTCAAAATATATCGAATGGTGTCACTTTTTTTGGGACAGAACACACAATATAAATTCCCTTATTAAAAAAAGGGCAATCGTGACTTTATTAAGGAGAAGTGTCGTTGCAATTTCCAATTGTATAGCACCGAAGCAATTGTACAACAAATCGGATCCAATCACAGCAACCATTTTATCTTGAAGAGAATATATTTTGTATGCATTAGCTAGTTACCGTTCAAACCAGCAGAAATTTAATTCAGTCTCACTGCGGGGAACTGCTCCATTATTCATCTCAGTCCATATATTCATCTAATACAACAAAAAAAAACACAATTGAAAACAGGAAAAAACGCATATTTTCTAACTAAACCAATCTACTAATCCATGGAATGGATTCTTCTTAGTTCACTTTGAATTTCCCATAAACTAGAAACTCAAAAGCTCACTTAAAAGCTCTAAATTTGATATTATAGTCGGGCATCTGCACTCGAAAACTTAGATGATTCAATCACCTACCTCAGAAAACAAAATCCGCGCATTGTTCTATACAGCTACAACGGGATTCGTTCAGCAGACAACCAACGTTTTTTTCATCACTAGCGGAACACTTTTTGTTTTAATCACTGAACAAAATCACTCACTACACTAAGAATATTTTAACCCTTGAAATGTTGACCTCAAATTTCCAAAAACAAGCTTGAATTAGCAGAAATATATGAGATGAATTTCTACAATTCCTAAATTTCAACTGTATGTATTTTCATCTGTTTTCACTGCGTTGAAGAAAATCAAAAGTTGCTAAATCAGTTTCTGTTAATACGAAAAATCATACTGAAAATTTTGAATTATTCCGACATAATTGACATAAATCAACAGCACTGCAGTGGTTACCTAGGTTACCAATTTTGCACGTAAACAACTACAGCGGATATCTAGGTAACCTACTACGACGGGCCGCGGCTACGTTCATTCATGATAATGTGATTTATTCATGCTTAACAGCGTGATGGATGGGGGCGTCGTGAGGTGAATAATTTAGCAGTGATTCAAGTTTTGAGATGGATATGGAAACGTTGTGAAAAATGGTTTGTTTTTCAAAATCAGGATAAATCTAGCTAATTTTACTAAATATACAATGCTGAACAATTCCTTAAGAGCACGTAAGCATACTTTGTTGATTTGTTCAATGATTCCGTGAAAATTGGTTGCTTAATCCGTGCTTTCTTCGTGAATATAGGCTAAATGGGATGAATAATGGAGCAGTTCCCGTATCACAATAGTAGCCGCGGTTTTGTAAAATTCATTGTAAAGAAGGGTTAGTGGGGAGCCTGAGAATAAACTTAGTTTAAAACCGTTGATATTGGACAGTCAGGATGTGGATTGGATAGGAGGATGTGTTCCAAATTTGTTCAGGACGGCGAATAAAAAGACTTTTTTGAGTTGAAAATATAACAAAGTAAACCGTCCCAAATTTTCATAAACTTGGCCGAATTAAAATATTTAAAATTTTTTGTGTTTATACCAAAAAAGTGAATATTTTTGTTATAGTGATAATTTTAACCTGAAACGGACGACTTGATTGAAATGAGGTTGATATCTTCTACCGTTTTTAAGTAATGGTGAGAAACAACCCGCCTAAAAAACTCGTGAAAAAAAGACTTTACTGTACTAAGATTGGAACCCATGACCACCCGCTTGTTAAAATCCAACTCCAAATAGTAGGTGTCAATTGATAGAAGGTGACGTCACGACATGGGGTTTTTTTTTTTAAACAAATAATAATAGCATGTAAAACGCTGTCGCTCGTCCTGTTCCCGGCAGAACAGCAGCTTGTTTTTGCGCAGCATGGGTGAACAGGGGACTTATTCGATCGCAGCGTTCCACAGCAAACGGACCAGCCGGATGATCGCAGCACTGCACAGCATTACTGAACATGTCCTGATATGTTAATAATTTTGTCCGTATCTGTCGCACCGGTTTGATTTCAGTCATTTGGCCCCTGCTAATAGCAGTGAGTGTGCCGACAGTGTGTGTGTGTAAATGATCGTTATGTCTATGATCGTGGATTACGTCTGCTTGCAGTGTGTGCAGAGCGAAGAATAGCAAGAACCATTCCGTGTCATCGGTAAATGCAAATCCAAAATTAACTCTTCTCTTCAAGGTTATCGATAAATTAATAACAAGAAAAGTTGAAAGAGAATTATCACTAATATATACCGACTCGAGACAGGTTGTCGTAATTCAACGTTAACCTTGCGGTCGTGTCTTATAAACAACCTCTTCCACTTTGTTTGTTAAGAGAATTGAATTACATTGTTCAACGATGTGAACTTTTGTAATAAATTTATTTTATTTTGTGTTCATATTCCAGCATAAAAAATACTCAATAAAGAGGTGAAATGATCAAAATCATCCTGGTTTACAATACAGCTAATAGTATGAATCTTCTTGGAGTTGTAAAAGTTTTTGGTAGCTCGCGACTAGCTGCTCACACTTGCGGTTGTGACTGGTTTTCGTAAAAATCTCAAATTGCAATCCGGTGTACTTCTTAGAGCGAAAGATAGAAAGAATTTAAATTTTTTTATGTGCAATAGCAAAACGTCAACGTCAACTGGCGTATGTGTACCTAGACACAATCCCTTGCACTTCTCAACTGTTAGTTCCCAAATGGTTTTAAATTGTTTTCAGTATTCTGCTATGATTGTAAATTGTCTTACACCAAGTGCTCTGACAATAATATCTTTCAACTCTCTCTTTACGTTTATATTTAAATTTTAGTTTTCGATCATTACTTTGTTATTCTTGTCTTTAAGCACGGGTCGTAAGTAGGGGTCCTGGGTGGAGCCGCTTCCACGGGAGTCGTTGATTGGCACTACAACAGTGGCGGAACTAGACCGAAGGAAAATAAGCGAGAACAAAAAAAAAACCTTTTTTTTTCAGTTTGCCATCCAGATAAATTTCTGTTCTTGGTAGACACGGCCAGAGCCTGACAAAATCACCCTCACTCTCACATGACGATTCACAATTGAAAATGACAATTAGCGCTGATGAAGAAGAAGACAGACAGTACTTCACTGATTTATAGGAAAGGGAGATAAAAGAATCATGACGATATTGGGGACACAGTATTCAAGTTACCAGTATAAATAAAAAACGGTCTGAGGTTGGTGGAATTCGTCGCAGCCAGAGGCATGGCAATCAGTAGCAAAACATGGTCAATCATAAACACCCTAATGGCGAACCCAACTCTCAGATCGAGGATTTTATAGTTAGCATTTCTCAGAAGTTACTGCGACCAAATTGTACAGTTCTTCTTGCTGCTACTGCGCTGCTGATGAGATATGTGACCAATAGACAAGTGATTTGTTGAAGCCGAAAGCAATTTCGGAAAGCCAGCTGATACTGGCGCAATCTGCTACGCTATTGCTGATATAGGTCCGTTAGTCCCACAATCTACTAAAACGAACTAGGTATGCAATTCTGTCGACCTTTTTAGGAAAAGCTAGTAAGCGATCTATTAGAGGACGTAGTTTTCGTTCCAACAAGGCTTGACAATTTTCAACAGCACAATACAGTGGGGTCTTGTTTTACACGGTTGATTGTACCGGGTTTAAAAGATTAGGTTAGATTTACTTATACACTAATGTTTCAAGGGGTAACCAATATGCCCACATTTGTTTGACACCCCTCCCAATTCTTGAAGGAAGGGTGCCATACAAATGTGCAGAAACTCAAATTTCTGCACATCTCAAGAACTAACCAACTAAATAAAACCAAATTTGGCAGGTTAATATTTTAAGGGGTGAAAAATATGTTCATAATGGTTCGACAACCCTCCCTATTCTATGAGGGAGGCGTCCCATACAAATGAAACACAAATTTCGCACAGTTTGAAAACCAATCAAGCAAATTGCCTCATGCCTCATGTATTAGAATGTTTAATCGAGTGGAGGAATATTTTGAATTTGGTGAACCTTCGTTTAAACTGAAGAAGAAGCTAGCACGTATAAGTTTTTAACATCATATATTAGTTTTATATTAGTTCATTAAGACTATCAGTCAGATGAATTTCATACACAAATAAACAAAATACAACCTTATTTGGCATGTGAATGTTTTCGGAGGTAACAATTATGTCCGTAATGGTTAGACACCCCTCCCTCTTCTGGGAGGGGTTCCATACAAATGAAACACACATTTCTGCACATCTTGAGAGCTTGCCGAGTGAATGGAACCAAATTTGGCAGGTGGATGTTTTTAGTGGTAACAAATATGTTCATAATGGTTTGACCCCCCTCTTCCGTAAGGGGGAGGGGTCCCATGCAAATGGAACACAAATTCCGCATAGCTCAAGAACCAATCAACCAAATTTGGCAGGTGAATGTTTTAAGCAAATATGTTTATAATGCTTCGATACCCCTCCCTCTTCTGAAAGGGAGGAGTTCCATACAAATGAAACACAAATATCTGGACATCTCGAGAAATAATCAAGTAAATGGAACCAAATTTGATATGTTGAGGTTTTTGAGAGCAAGAAAAATTTTCATAGTGGTTCGACACTCCTCCCACTTCTGGATGGGAGGGCTTTATACAAATCAAACACAAATTCCTATGATGATTTGACAGTCCCCGGAAGGGGAGGGAGGTCTCCCAAACAAACTAAACAGTTATTTCAACCAGGTTTTCCGAAAAACAGCCTAAAATGATCGGGTCTATGTACAGGAGCCAGAAATCGACTCCAGACGCCATTTTTAAATTTAAGATGAAAACTTTCAGTTTCTATCCAGGTCATTTTCATCCTTTTTCAAATGGTGGGTCGGTTGGAGATGTTCTGTTGAGAATATCATGTGTTACAGCAATTTTGGTGAGGTAAGGTTTAACAAAAATAAATGGAGTCGAGCAAGTCTTTTTTGTAATTTTAATGTAATTCTTGTTTTAAACAACGTACATGCTCTGAGTTGTTCATAATTCAGCTAGAACTATTTTACACAACCCCAATAGATCTCATCATTGGCTTCATCCAAGTTGATGCTGTTCAATGGTAAAAATATCTCTCTCTATTTATTAGACTGCTTAATAATTGAATTGAAAAAAAAAGTTTGTTTTTTGTTCGCTAAACTTATCTCAGAAAAGCTCGAGTCGATGAAAACCTTTAATGCCGTTTAAATCACAATTCGGAAAGCGCGCTGCAAAATTGCCATTTATCATTTATCGAAACCGTTTAGTGTATTTGCGGTGTAACAGCTGCCGGTCAGTACTCTTTTTTCCGGG
This sequence comes from Wyeomyia smithii, assembly GCF_029784165.1. Taxonomy (NCBI): domain Eukaryota; kingdom Metazoa; phylum Arthropoda; class Insecta; order Diptera; family Culicidae; genus Wyeomyia; species Wyeomyia smithii. The sequence continues at coordinate 44,264,912 of NC_073694.1, forward strand.
CTGGGCAGCCGTGATGCTGTTCATATACAGAGCTCTGCTGCACGGAATGCACGATTCCGCGGCACATATGTTTATGGTGTGGACGGAAATACGAAACGAGCGGATATTGATACGGAGTCAGGAAGAGATAATGGTCATTTCCAATATAGTTCAACATATCAGGAGTATCAGCCGGGCATGCCAGACGGCAGGCAGCCAGCATCAAAGTCCCAAGTACGTGAGCCCAAGTCACATTTCCGAACCATGTTCACGTCTGTGGATTCCAACCACCCGCAGCCAATATTGGAAATATATATAATCAATAATTTCCACATCTCTTTTTTAACCCTTCAACGGCACCACCCCTGAAGTGGTTGCGGTTCACTAGTTTGGCGTATGTTGGCATTCGTCCACTGACGAAACCCAGCACCAACAGCTGACCCACAGTGCATACACGTTCACAATAAATTAGCGAAACCGCTTGGCATCAGCCAGGCCAACGCGGTGATAAATCATAACCGCACCCGCTTTCGTCTCAATCAGAACTTTCAATTTCAATGCCAACAGCCTCACGCCAAACAATGACCGCCCCATGACTCAACAAACTGATTAACCTCTATCTGCCCTGACGGCCCATTTCCAGTATCAATGAAAAGCCGGAACGTGAAGAAAACAGCTTATTCATACGTGAAAGCGATTTCAATCAACTGTCTGTGCACGTGCTCTGTATAACAAATCGCTCCCCTTAACATCTACCCTCAACTATACGAGTAAATGTGTAAATCTTGCACTACTGTTGACAACCAAACATTCGTCGAACTGAATAACTACAATGAGCCCCTCTTACGAACGTATCAATAAAAGAACATAGCCAAGTACCATGCGTTTCCATCCCGAACACTGAGAGGCGTTGGTAAATCTTTCAAGGCAGAAAACAGTCCGTTACCATCGATCCATGTTATGAAAACTTCCGCCCAAAAAATGACATTGCGGCACTTTCAGTGAAAACTTTTTCTTTTCTTGTGTGTGCCTCCTTTGTGGGACCCAGCAGCGCCACTTCAAGTCAATTCGATTTACCCAGCAAACAAATCAACCGAACGTCGAATAAATTAGCGTACCCTCGTTCCGAAACCGATACAAAATGTAAGACCGCATCGCCATTGAACCGTGCAGACGACTCGACGTCTTGCACCTGACCTTTGTTATTTATTTCCTTCAACTCACCCATCTACACAGCAAAGTTTTCTCTATTAAGAGGGTAATAATGGATTTTTGCTTACCTCACGCTGGCAGATGTATTTTCCATAAACGTTATTGGTGTAAATAAAGCAAAAGTTTTACCTTTTATTCGTGTTCAATTATGAATGGAGCCGAATTAGTTCGATGTTATTGCTTTTATGGTAACTGACTAATAAATATTTGTCATTTTCTATCATAAAGCCTATAGGCATTAATTAGAATGCTATGCCCATGAATATTAATATTTCATTTCCCCTAACTTGTCCGCCGTTTAACTGAAAATGTTAGATTGATGAGACAACATAATTGAATACTTTTTCTATTAAAAGGTTATTATTTGCATGGGGAGCAAAATCAGCTCGGCACCCACCAGCGCAACATCAAACAGTATTTAAAATATTATGTGCTAATTGTTTGAGCAGGGCTTTATACTTTCAAAGGCACAAAAAAAAACAAATACACTAATGTGTGCAACAGCTCGACAAAGGCACTGCGAATGCATTTATCCCTCTTTCATAAAGCTTCAAACAACAACGCCCCATAATGAGCGTCATCACGGAACGGCTTTGTATTTCCCCATAATTGGTAATAAAACAAACCCGTCAATAGACAATGAGTACCCCCACGCCAACCGGCCGGCCAACAAACGCCAGGACACATTAAATAATCGTGTGTTTCAATAGATGAGATGATTAAAAATCACGAAATGCGGAAAATGAAATACTGCTGGAATTGATTTTACTTGACCGTTCGATGTTTCAACCGTAAAAGTGATGTTTTTTGCAGTTGTTACGAGTCCATACGCGCTTGTGGTGACCAAGGATGTGCCAATTGCGATAATTTAAATACAGCAAATGTTCATCTCAATGATAATGAACGGTTAATAATGATCCATAGCGGCGAAAGATGCAAGGTTTTTTTAAGTTAATTATATTAATTTTAACTGCTGTGGATTCCAGCAAATTAATATCTAACCGTCACCCCTCAGATTTTTGTTTTACAATCAGGGATGCCGCATAACAGATATCAATCTGATCCGATTAATCGGCATTTTTAGCGTCTCAGAAAAGGTGAAGAGCTCACCGAACACTCGTCAAACTAAAAAAAGTTTCTTCAGTGCTAATTTAAAAATAAACCAAAGTAAAAGCAGAATCTTAGCACCATTGAGTAAAATTTAACCTCCCTCCCTGTCACAACTCGAAAGTGTCGGAATATTGCCCTAGAGGTAAAATCAGTCTTCCCCAGCACCCTCGAAACGGTCGATCTCCTTATTTAACTAGAAACAATATTGAAATAGTACGGTATGTAGGTATTCGCGTGTGAGCAGAAGTGTGCAGCAATTTCGCAACGAAAATGAATGTGGAATGCAAGCTAGTGGATTTTCACCCCAGCGGAAGAATTCCCCTCGGCATAACCGATATTAATCCAGTTGCTTCGACATTTTACTGCCGAAGGATGCTGCTCCCTACGCTGTCAACATAATACACGCCATAACACGAGGGAACTGCGCGGATATCGAAGATCCAAGGCAACTGCTGGCAGCACACTCCCAAGCTGCATGAGGATTCGGTCGATGTTTATCAATCTGTGGAGTTGTTGCAAAGAATGCGAAGAACTTTTCTCGTCGCCCGAACAGCGCCCATGTTCCGATGGCCGAGGAGAAAAATGAGACGTGAAGAGACGACATTAAAATCAATGGCGCAATTTCGTTCCAATGTAAGTTGATTAAACTTTTCACCCCATTAACGCAACAGGAACGGCAATGTAAAGCCGTGTAATACCGAGTGGTTCAATTTTATGCTTTGTTTCAGAGACGCTAAATCCACCTGAGTTATGAACTGTGCTTATTAATCGGGGCGAAAATCGGAAACGCATTTATTTTATGACAATTATAAATTGAACGATATTAAACGACGGGAGAGGTAATCTGGTTACATACCAATACGCTGTTTGCCAAATCTGCACAAACTTTCGAGATAGAAAGATATGAATTATTGACTTTTTGCTCGAAAACTGCCTACATTTTTACATCCTGTTTCTTTCCTACATCCATATCCTGTAAGCAACGCACTTCCATTTATTTTAAGCTTATCGTCGCTCATCGGGCGATGGAATCTTCAATGTTTGTTTTCTTTTAGAACACCGGCATTTGTAATGAAATTTATATACCTTCACGCACGTATTTTTTTCTCGTCAGTTTTTTTCATGGCACTTCGCGTAGGTAGCTTGCGAACCATCTCCACAAGCATTTCCGAAGGAGGGAGACAAGATTAAGTGCTTGAGATTGAATTAGGCTTATCGTTTGTTTAAACAGAGATTCACATCACACTGCGACCTTATTCGGTATTACGTCACAGAAGCATTCTGGCTGTCACTGTTGTTAATGCCTAAAAACAAAGATGGTTTTACACAGTAATGTCTAACAATAAGGGGTGGTTGGTAAATGGTTGGGCACGTGTCACTTAAGACCCCATTGTGGTCATTCACCTCTGTCCAGCAACTCCTATCCCAACCTCCACGAGGTGCCGACCGGGATACGGGTAATCTTAGCGGAGATCGGGTAACTAACCCCCGGTGAAAATTATGGTCGTATGCTGATTGGGATCCCCATGTTAGGTGCGGTGTACAACAGCGTCTGACTCGGAGCGGGAGGCTGAATTACGAAACGCGGTGCCTCGCCAGCTATATCTAAGACGGCAGCCCCGTCGCAAGACTAGGTATCGCAGCCCCAGTAAGGCAGCATACCGAGAAGGTAGAATACTATGAACAATCCAGATATAAACACGGAGCGGAATAATCGGCATTGACCTAGGCAGACAAAAAGGTCAACGATTGTTGGAAACTCGGTACTTGAAATGTAAGGACTCTACTCGAACCGGCACGTGCAGGTATCCTGACTTAAGGGGTTATATACCTTTTTAGTTTTCAAAAAACCGGAAAAAATTTTATTACATTATCTTCAAATACAACCTCTTGAAAACATTTCCACAAATTTTCATAAAGATCTGAGCAATAGGAAGAAAGTTAGAGCGATTTGCAACGCGCCTCGCCACGGCCGCATAAGCTAAACTTGAAACTTTACACGCGATTATCTCGGAATAGTTTTTTCCGGAAAATGACTTTGCCGTGATCCTGATTGCGGGCAAACTACTGAACCGATTTCCTTCATCTTTTTTTTTAAATTTTCGTTATAAAATTCGCCGGTCCTTGAACGATCGCTTCTCGAAACATACAGTTACATTTTCCCGCAAAAAAAATTTTAATGCAATTTTTTGCGCTCAGAACGTGCATTTTTTGGGAAAAACGTTCCCGTTTGCACTGAAAACAAAATACCCAAAAAAGCGATCGTTCAAGGACCCGGCACACTTCTAAACTTATGGAATAATATGAGTTTTTTGATTTCGGTTGACTCGCTGAGTCTCTATCAGGATCACCGCAAGCCTCTGCAAAAAATAGCGTTTCGGGGAAACGGCCATTACTGTTGATAAACTGTAATTTCAGAAAAATACCACTTTGATGCAATGAAAATGGTGCAATGCACTTAAAAATAAATTCAAACTTCCCTCATTTTTCTCGACCAAAAAGGTATATAACCCCTTAAGAGCTGCAGAATGTGAGGTTGCTGCCATACAGGAGGTGAAGTGGCCAAAAATGGGAGAACCCGAGTTACGGGCAGTAGATCCTATTGCGAGCACTTCATTTTAGTACCACATCTACTACAATGGCGGCGTGAAAGCAAAAAGGAGAGTCGGTTTCGTGCTCATAGGGGAACAGATGAAGCCTGTTATTTGATGGAGGCCAATCAGTGACCGTATATGCGTGTTGAGAATTAAGGGCGAATTTTTCAACTACAGCCTGATGTGTACGCACCGACCAACGATAAACCCGATGAAGATAAGGAGAAGTCCTATGAGCTCCTGGAAAAGACGTATAATGAGTGCCCAGGACACGGCATTAGGAGAATGACTGGAGAGCGACACTATACTGACGACTTTTCTCTCTTTTCACTCTAACAGCCTCATGCATGAGCTGTTCATGAGAGCTCACATACAGCTACAGGTTACACAAGGCAAAGAAACTGTCTTGTGTTGCGTACGACAGCTCATTCTTGCGCATGTATTTTGTTCTTTCGGACATGACAGCCTAGTTTGCTCAGTGTGACAGTCTGCTGATCGGCTGCGGCTGTCATCGACTCGCATTTTTTCGTTTCTCCTTTTTCACTGGCCGGTGGCATATTGAATACAAAGCAAACCGTTTCCATTGTTGATATTATTCCCCACGTAAGAAAAAACGTGCTTCACACTATCTCTCTTTCATTCTTTCATCGGCCCTACTGTCGTGTATCATAATCACCTGACATCCCGCTCGGATTCGTGCTGAAGGATGTCGGAAGATTACAGGCTGTCATTTACGACAGCTTGGAATAACCAACAGATATAAGGAGATGAAAACTAACAGCCCGTATGGAGTTGCATGTGTGCTGTCGTCAGTTGCTGTCGGACTGTTTACCGAACGTGTGGGGAACAGAGAGAGCTGTGCAATACAATGAGAGCCGGATCAGTTAAAAATTTGCTGTCATTGTCTTGCAGTCATTTTCATAACACTGTCGGGGATACAAATGCGCAGGGTGGGCAGGAGAACTTTTTCCGCCCCGTGATTGGTAGAGAAAGCCTCCACTCTACTACGAACGACTGAGTATTGTCAATTTAGCTGCTGCCAGAGGTATGGCTATCTGTAGCACTTATTTTGCATGCCGGAATATACGTAATGGAGAATACGTAAATGGAGAGGCTTGCTCTCAGATCGACCATGTTCAGTTTGATGATCGACACTTTTCAAACGTTACAGACGATCGGTTAGAGGATCAAACGTTGACTCGGATCATTATCTCGTGGTATCCAAGATTCGCGTCCGATTGTCCAACGTGTTGAAATCCAGGACGACAAGGAGAATACAATTGAACATCCAACAACTATCGACTGGAAAAGTGTCTACAGAGTACCTGCAGAAGGTTGATAGCGGGAGAAGTGTTGGGTACATCTGCGACAGCCACGTCCGATGAGTGATTTGACGCTGAGTGCCAGCGAGCGACGGATGAAAAGAACCACGCCAGAGTTCACATGTTAGTCATGGTTGAGACTCGTCAGAGCGTCGGAAGATACCGGGTAGCTAGAACTGACTCCATCGCCGGAAGAAACGACAGCATTGGTAGCGCATTCTTGCGGAGGCGGAAGGTTGCTTCTCAAGGCACGATGCGAGAAGCTTTTACAAGAAAATAAAGGGAATCAGGAAGCGAAACGTGTCAGCCCCTGTCATGTGCAACGATAGGGAGTGGAACCTGATTACCGATAGAACGGAGGTGACCAGGCGTTGAAAGGAACACTTTAGTGTGCTGTTGAATGATGAAGAAAACAGCGTAGTCGAAAGGAGCAGGATGGTGATTGAGGATGATGGCAAAGCTGTGGACCCACCATCCATGGACGAGGTTAAAAAAGCAGTGAAAAAGCTGAACTACTGCAAGGCAGCTGGTAAGGACGGCATTCCAGCCGAACTTTTTAAAGTCGGGAGCGCAAATCTGTATCGTGCTTCACACCGGATCATGCTAAGAGTGAGGTCCGATGAAGAATTACTCTTGGACTGGTTGGAAGGTCTCATATGTCAGATGTACAAGAAAGGCCACCGCCTGGACTGCAGTATCTATCGGGCATAACCCTTCTCAACACCGTTTACACAATTCTCTCTCGTATTCTGTTCTATAGACCAAGGCCTTTTTCGGAGACCTTTGTTGGCGATTACCAATGTGATTTTCGAGGGGGATACTCCACTACGGACCAAATGTTCACCCTGTGACAGATCCTCGATTAATTTCGAGAATTCAACTAGCAGACTCACCATCCGTTTAGTGACTCTAGGGCAGCGTACGTTACAGTTAAGAGAAATGAGTTATGGCGAATTATGCTCGAACATGGTTTCCCAACAGAACTTAATAGGCTGATACGTGCCACGCTTAAAGGCTCTACATCCTGCGTCAGGATAACCGGTGAGATATCGGACTCTTTCGTGATGTTAGATGGTTTGAAGCAGGGAGACGGGCTGTCAAACTTATTGGTGCTGAGGTGGTGTTAGATGGGGAAACTTCTAAAGTAGTCGACGGATTTATTTACACTCTACAAAACACTGATTCTACCCGTGGCCCTCTACGGCCATGAAGCATGATGATGTTGAAAGAGACCGATCGGAGAGCTCTTGGTGTTTTTGAGCGTGGGATTTTGCGTTCAATCCTTGGCAGCAAACTAGAAAATGGTGTTTGGCGCAGACGCATGAACCATGAAGTGTACCAGGTAAACAAATCGGCGGATATAGTTAAGCGGACAAAACACGGTAGGTTGCAGTGGGCTGGGCATGTAGCTAAAATGTCGGGAGAACGACCAGCGAAGACTATATTAAGTAGGAATCCCGATAGAGGCCGTCAACTTCGAGGTAGGCCCCGCACTCGTTGGATGTGTGCTGTCGACGAGAATGCCCGCGAAATAGGTGTTAGGGGAGATTGGAGGATAGCAGCCTTAGACCGAGTGACATGGCGACGTATTTTGGATTTGGCATTGGATCGATAACACTGTGCTACAAATAAAAAAAAATGCAAGAACTTCTGAAGTAACCTAGTGTAGGTTGTAGGTTGTAGGTCTTGTTGAGTGTAACATTCGCTCATACTAGAAATTTTCCAAACACCTCCAAAATCAGAAGTTATGGTCAAAATACGTTTTTTAGACCTCATCGCGTACAATTTTTTTAACTTAGTCATTTATCGACCGATTTCAGATTGCAGTCATTTATCGACCGATTTAGCAGTTCTAGAAAGAAGACCAAAAGAGCTTTTAAAATATATCGACCGATTTAGCTGTTCTAGAAAGAAGACCAAAAGAGCTTTTAAAATATATACAGGTTTGTACTAATATCAATAAAAAATATTGAGTTATTTGAGTTTAAATCTAATTTTTTAGGCTCTTTCACGCAATTTTTTAAATTAATTTGAAATTTGGCGTCTATTTTTGTAAGAAAAATATCACAAATACACTAGAATTTTGAAAGTATACTCAATTCAGAATAAAATGAAAGTAGTTTTGCGGAAATTGATTGATATTTGGCTAAGTTATATATTTAAAAAAAAACAGAATGTTTGGCTTATATGAAATGATATGATGAAATCTACCATTATGGTGGATGAAGCTAAAAATTCTGGTTTTTTTTTTAATATATAACTTAACCGAATATCAACCGATTTCCACAAAAATACTTTCATTTGATTCGGAATTGAATATACTTTCAAAATTTTAGTACATTTGTGGTATTTTTTTTTTCACAAATATAGACGGCAAATTTCAAATTAAGTTGAAAAATTGCGTGAAAAACTCTAAAAAGTAGGATTTAAACTCAAAGAACTCTACCCGTTTTATTTATATTAGTACATACCTGTATATATTTTAAATATTGAAAATCGATTGATATATAACTGAGTTGAAAAAATTATATGCGCTGAAACTTTAAAAGCCGTATTTTGACCATAACTTCAGATTTCGGGGGTGTTTGGAAAATTTCTAGTCTGAGCGAATGTTATCCTCAACAAGACCTACAACCTACACTAGGTCACTTCAGAAGTTCTTAATCGCTGTAGCACAGTGTAATCGGTTTGTCGCCATAAAAGTAAGTGAGGGATTTGATAAAAGACTGAAAATTCTATTCCAGATGATTCTATTCGCAATGATGTCCAAATACCTGCAAACGAACTTAATGCCCATTTTGAATATCAAAACGGCGACTTGCGGTTTCTGGAAGTAAATAAACATTTGTCGAAAACCATCAAATTGAAATTCAAGATGCCGACTATCGATTTCTGGGAAAACAGCTAAAATTGGCCAAATCCACCTCATATGAGTAGTTTTGGGATAAAAATGATATCCATTGACCTGAAAACGACTCCAGAGGCCATTTCGAATTCAGAAATGGCAACTTACTGAATATTCTGGTGCTAAAAGTATCGAACAAGATTTATAATTTGTCAATTTAATCAATGAAAATCAGCTCACAGACTCTAAAAATCTGCGTTTTGCAGACAGATCTGCACATCTAGGGTTTGCAATCCCGGTAACAATTTCCCGGAAATTACGTTCTCCCGGGATTCCCGATCCCGGGAACAGAAAAATTAATCCCCGAGATCCCGGGATTCCCGAGTCTCTCGAAAAAATTCGCACGATTTATTATAGTTTCCCATAAAATTGTGCAATAAAACGTAAATAGTATATTACGTATATTATTAAACGTAATAGTATAAAACACGAAACTTACGTCGTCAAAGTGTATAGCAGCTTTGATGTGGGCATTATATGAAGCAAATATTTACTCGAAATGACGATCAATATTTGCTTGCCGTGTAATATCAAATTATATCACACCACAATACTGCCGCTCATGGTAAGTCCGTCCCAATTGCATTTTTGTCAATTTTGAGTTTAGTTATGGAATCATATCCTTTTTATATCTACTTTCGATTAAACAAATATTTTTGAATACTTTGTTCTGAGGAACTATGAAAAAATAGAAAGTCGGTTTGTCCCACAGCAAAAGTGATCGCAAGTCGGTCCCATTGCAAAAATCTTCGCAATTTAACCCCACAGCCAATAATGATTATGAAAAATGTGAAATTTACCACAACTTATGGTCTTCAGGATAAGAATTGGATATACCAAGTGATATGATATTCGGTAGGAGGTTTGATTGAATTTTACGCGTTCTACATCGTGTGGCTCTAGCTGATAGTACGATGTTTTCTTCAAGACAAAGTTTCCACCAGTAGCTTCTTCCAGCTGTTGTTTGTTGGCAGTGAACGCTTTAGGTGTGTCACTGTATTGTTAGTTGAAGCATTCTTTAGTAAATACTACTTTTCGTATTTTATCCGTACATAAAAAATATATAAAGACGTGGACAAGAATTGTTCAATTACTGTCGTGAATTTCGTTTTGAAGAATTTGCCGGTCATATCAAATACTTCGGTACGCTACTTAAGCAGGTATTAGACGAAGCAAATATTTGCTATTTTTGGTACGATTTTATGCACAAAATTAAATCTGTATTAAAAAAATAGCAAATATTTGCTTCGTCTAATACCTGCTTTAGCTTTTTTTAAAAAGGAGCAAACATGTTCCTAAGCTATAGGTGTTCTTTCATATTTGCTTCCTCTGCTACGTGGAAGATGTCCGCCGTCACGAACGTGTGACCGCTCTCAGCAAAATTCAGAACCAGTTCCTACACTGATTTCGAATTTATCAGTAGTACCTATCAAATGTAAAAACAAAATCTAATTTTATTTTGAGCGGCGCAGTTGGTACATTGTGTTATGCTTCTCACGAAAAACTTGTTTAATGAAGCACGAGAGAAGGTCATTTATGAATTGACCTGCGATGAATTCATTCCAAACGCAAGCTATAGCACCGCCATCGATTTTCAGTAGTTTGTTTTTCATCACCGGTCGTAGCTGGCTTTGGGACTGACTTGCTATCATTCTGGCTACGTACCCTAAATGTAATCGCATGTGAGTCCCAGCTTATGATTTTCAACAAATTTTAATCAACTTTCGGTGTGTATGCAAGTTTTATGATGCAAAAGTATTAGATTAGAGCGGGGGCCTAGTGTGGTTGGTAACGTCTCCGCCAACCACGCTCGACGCCTGAATTCGAATCCCACCGCCGACATAGGTGTCGATGGTTGTGAGGTGGCGTGATCCACTCACAACCAACCCAACTGGTTTAGATTAAATCCTAGCCGACACCGGAAGATTTTCTGAGGCGAAAAATCTCTGGGATCACGCCTTCCATCGCATGAGGAAGTAAAGCCGTTGGCGCCGGTCCGTTGATAAACGGGTCGTGAGTTAGGGTCCTGGGTGTGGAGTCGCTTCCCTGGGCGTCGGTGATTGGCCACAACAGTGGCGGAACTAGACCGACGGAAAATAAGCGAGAATAAAGAAAAAAAAAGTGTTAGATTGTCATTGCAGTACTAAATTCTGTTGATGGTCTTGATTGAAAAAGCATTTGAATGCAAAATTTCACCTGAAGTGTTACGATTTTTAATTGCTGTTTTCTCATCAGCATCAAAACGCAAATGGGACGGACTTGCTATGAGCGGCAGAATAGATCTAAATACTGGTCGCAGTGGTAATATGTCCCCGACAGGGGAAAAAAAATCAAATTATTTGCTCCAAATATTTGTCAATAATTTTTGCTGTCTGATTCAGTAATCGAAAAATTCTGCAAATATTTGCTTCGTTAATGTCATTCTTTGCCAGTTAGTTCACTACTGAGTGAAAAGTGATTTTTTTTCTTTGTTCATTATTAAAATTGTTTAAAACCTGTAAATAGATCAAAAGGTTTGAAACCCGTAAATCAATGCGACCAGAAATAAATAATTAATTAAAACTAAGTCTGTGTAACTTGGGTCGTGACCGTAATTTCACATGAAAAATCATCTTTGCAGGGTAATTACGTAGGCATTCAAATGCTCTAAAATAAACTTATTCAGAGCCGTTTTGAACGGATTTTTTAGTATTCCATCATTTCCCTATGGTTTGTACTGAATTTGCTTTGTTCAATGCCTGCCCAACACTCAGCTTACTTTCAATAAACTGAAAGTATTGGACACTCCAGTTTCTTATGAAATGTAGCACGAGCAGGAATCGGTAATTTAATATTCTAGAAATCAAACACCAGCGGTGATTCAGCGGACTTAACCCTTTAACGGACCGAGGCTCAAAAATGTGATTAAATTTTATTGTTTATTTCTGATCACTGATCATAGCTCGTAATTATGAAGCAGAGAAAAACGAAAGTTGTTGGTGGCAATATAGTTGCCACTGCCTTATAAAGGGTTAAGCAAAGATTTACAGAAGGAATTAACATTGGGCCCAACGGAACATTGTCAGCATATCTGAAGCGATTGTTTGACGACATGAGAACCCTGGAGCCGACTCTTCTGCAAATATTTGCAACAAAAACCGATCGTGAATTTCTGATGTGAACTTGAAGAAGATTTGTTTTTTAATTCGTTTTCCATGCGAACTGATAATAAAATTGCAAACGATTTTTTGATACCTTTTATTAATGAACTTCATTTGAAATTTCATTTTTGCTAAAAAATTTTTTTCATTCCCGGTTCCCGGGAATTCCCAAGAAAAATCAAATTTTTCATTCCCGTTTCCTGGGAAATCGATTCCCGGGAATATTGCAAACCCTATGTACATCCGGTAACCCTGAATCAAAGTAGAAATAAAAACTATTGTCAGCAGTGCTTGCATATCTTGGTGTAAGACAGTGGGGAAAAATTAGATATTATGAACGTAAATTGCACTCACATTACTCCTGCTCAATTGATGTGACGTTTAATTTACCTCTTATCCGACGAAACAGTACTGCAGGTAGCCTTTTGGGCATCATAATATCCGCTTCTTGTTTCACCGTCGATATGTAGTCAGCATCTCAAAATACTGAAGGTAGAGGTGCTTCGCCATCAGCTTCAAACTTTCCCTTCACGATTCCTTCACATATCGCAAAAAATGTTTCGAATGCGTTCAATGCTCCGTTGGGCAGGTTTGAAACTATCTGCAGTAGTTCACCACCGAGAACAGATCCAGCCGATACATTGCAGCCTATTAACTCCCGGTAGGGCTTGGAGGTACGCTGAGTGTCTTTACCTTTCTGCAATAGGAGGTGGCACTCTATTGAAATAAAAATCAGCTTGCACTCCGACATTGTTGAGTCTCCAAGTATTTGCGCTGGTTGATCCTCATGATTCACCGATCGATATTTTTTTTTATATTTTCACTCCAAGAAGATAGAATACCTTCTCCTAATCCGTCATTCGTTCTAGGAATTTATTGCTTGGACAATCTGCTTTTAATGGCTTCGATCTTCTTCGAGTCATGGCCGATGATCAGTATATCGTCAACACACATAAACAAGAATGGCTTCTTTCCTCTTTGGCTTCGGAAGTAGAGAGAAAGATCGTTTTCACTCCTCAGGAACCCGATTCTGGAAATAAAAATATCGAATCCTTCGAGTCCTTCTCCGATTTCACAGCCCTCTGGTTGCGATATGGAAATTTTCTCAGATGATCTGGGTTTAGGAGAGCCAATTGAACATCCATTTGGTGGATTAGCATACGATCTTTTTTCGCTACAACTGACAAGATTGTCGGGGTATCTACTCCAGTAACAGGGAAATAAGTTTCAGTGTAATCTAAGCCGTGACGTTGACTAAAACCACGTGCAACCAGACGCTCCTTGTACTTGTATTGCTCCGAAGACAAATCTAGCGATCATCATGTCGTAGTCACGGTTGCAACCTAGGAGGCTTCCTGGACCGTGTTTACGTCCTTGGTTCAGTACCAGGTTCATCACTGAATTTCGCCGTAGCTTCATTATTAGATAAGATCATTAGGATTTGATCTGTTCTGATCTCAATAGCTCTTCTTCGGAATTCACATAATCATAATCTTTCATAATCTTCCATCCAAACTTGACTTGGCTGTTGTTTGTGCCTTTAAGTCCTTGAAGCAGTTGGTCACCTCATTTTTCGATATGAGAAAATACACCACTGTGAATCTCGACCAATCATCAATGAAGGTGACGAAGTATTTCTCCACCACTCCATGCAGACATCGGAGTTCACGAACTCCATCATCCGACTGCCGTTCCTGATTTTTCGTCTGCTTCGCCGCTACATATAGGCCGCAGATCGCCAACTCATTCTCGCCTTGCACCGCATGCATCCCATCTCTCAACAGGCTAGTCAGATTATCCGGCTTGTTTATCGCAGTATCTCGACGCGCATATCTGCGAACACCACCCGCATTCCGGCAAACTAGCTCTAGCTTCGGTGTACATCCATACATGTGAACCTTTTGCCTCGATGGATCTATCTTCTAGTACTGACAACCTGATAACCGATGTAGACCCTTCTCGATGTATGTTATCCTCCTCGGAAAGCTTTACTTTCTATACATTGGCCAGCCGGGCGCGAATCTTTTCTACCACGAGATGATGATCTGAGTCAACATTTTGGCCACGGAAGGACCACCCATCGATGACGTTTGAGAAATGAGTTTGTTTTCCGATATTTTTTGTGCAAAAGATGTGTTACAGATTGCCATACCTCTGCCTGCGGCGTATTTCATTTACCTTAGGCCCTTTTTTTTATTCATCTCTAATTTATTTGACACGGCACAATACCTTAGGCCCTTCTCATTACTTGTAGCATTAAGGCTGTGTCTACCAATAATTGGACGGTAGAACGGCAGGACGGCTCCCGTCCAACCTGAGCGTTTGCGTCTCCGATGACGTTCTCTATATCATGTTTCGAGCACTCTCCGTATGTTTTATCTAGGGGCTCCTAAAACTTCTTATTTCGCGTCATCGGGTTTGTCGTTTCACGGTGCGCATACATTGATCAGGCTGTAATTGTACATAACTTGAGACTCTGCCCATGATTTTCAATTCGCATAAGCGATGACTGATGGTCCTCCACCTATTGACACGCTTGATCTATGTTCCGTGAAAGATTAAACCGACGGCTGGTATTTGGAAGTCGTTTCCCCGATAGAGTCTTCCGCTCAGAACTCACGTTCACCTGTCTTCGTCCACCGCACTTCCTGGATTGTTAAAACTTACACCTTATCTTTTCGCAGTTCTCTGACTAAGATGCCAACGCGTGCCAGTTCGAGTAGAGTCCTCAAGTTCCTTCATAGATTAGTCGCCCACTCCGATTTAGACGCTGTTGTACGCTGCCAATATGGAAGAACGTATGCGTACAGAAACCATTCTCAGTTACCATTCGACCAAAGCTCCCACCGGGACGTTCTCGGTAAAGGTGATACGACATAGACGGGCCTTGAATTGCATTTGGCAAGTTTTGGCCAACTCCGGGTCTATTATTATCATTCATTTTATCGGCTTGTGCAAGCAATATGAACACCTCTAACCAAGGTGGCTCGGCAAAGCTGCAACAACCGCAAAAAAGAGCAAAACGTTAATTATGGCAACAGTCAAAGTCAGGCCAACAAATCTTCGCACGCATAATTGCACACTGTCAATCAAATTTGCAACAGTGCAACTTTCAGCAAAAAAATTCGTAGCTTACTGGTAGTTTTGCGAGAGTAATGCCTATAAAAATAACTCAAAATTGAATTTGTTTCTCCCCACCATTTTTATGAACCATCATTACCGCTGATAATAATTGATGGGGGAATTTTTTTTATAGACTGGCGAACGCTTGCCACTGCCGCAAGCACTCTGTAATCTACCCATTACTCATTAGCCTTCGTCGGACAGTGGCTATCGAGTTCTGGATGGCCGGTCCGGAGTACTTGCGTAAGCAGCAATGTTTTGCTATTTGAATTAACAACAAGGTGTCTAAAACTACGTTATAGTAGAAAAGTTAACAAAAAAAGCCACGTAAAAAATGAAAAATTTTGATTTTGAGCCCATAGAACGAAATTTATTGTTTTTTTTTTTCACCATGCATTTACATAACGACCATACTAATGATGCAAACTAATGAATACTAATGATGCAAACTAAAATCCGCAGTAAATATTTGCGGAAATTCCGGAATCTGGCCATGCGAGCTCTGCAATTCTGTTATATTAAAAAAACGCGTAAACTCTCAAATCGACTTCAGATTTTCGTGTTGCTTCATGATTAGTGGAATAAATCTTCAGGGGACGTCTTAAATTCGTGAACGTAAATGTGTGTCCGGCATGCAGTGCCCCAATTATGCTACACTTTCTTCGATAGAGATTATCACCTCACACCTTGGTGTGTACAGCTTTGTCTCGAACCGGTGTCCAGAAGTGCGGACAGTCAGCCGGAGCTATCAGCACGAAATGTAAACATTTATCTAATTAATTTATCCTAAATCCACTCGTTTATCTCCTTCTCAGCTTTCTGGCGCGCAAGGTGTCTTGTTTGTGCGCTATGTTCGAGAACCGAAAGATGTGGCCGGTTTGGGGGGAAAAAGTTTTCCGTTAATAGTTCTGCTATGGTTCGGACACAGGCAGCACATGTGGCGTAGTGTCATATGGACCTTATGCCGTGTGATGATGCTGGCTGGAACGGAAACAAGCTTCGAACGCACTGAATGTGGCCTTTTCCAGGGTGGATGGGCTAGACAAGAACACGTGTTCCGATGTGTAACGTGTGAAATTTAATTATAACACAACACTTAACGACCGCTGCTGGAACGAGACGCTGATGATGATTTTTCTTTCTTCCCTATTGTCTGCTAATGTGCGAACCGTTTTAGATTAACAGCAACAAAATCCGAATCTGCGCTCGAAGATCTGATGTTGGTTGCCACCTTCTATGAACACAACATGGATTGAATTTTAAGCTACCAAGCAAGGGCTAGCTAGCATTCCTAGTAAAGCAATCATATGACAATGATACTGATACACAGGTTTGTTTTCTGCATCAGCTCATTATTAGGACTTTTAATACTCATATCTTTTTTACAAACTGTATGAAAAAACCGCAACTCTCTAGATAACTAGAGCGAGTATCTTTTTTTTCGGGATGGCGGAGAATTCTATTTCCTCCGAGAGTGAATCTTTCGAGTTCAAGCTGTCATCTTCACTACTTTCCATAACGTTCTGGTGAGTAGAATGTTCTCTTTTGATCATCTTCTAATTACTGTAATGATTTTTTTTTCTACCCTACCTTACCAAGCAGCTCCAGGTCGTCTTCCACTTGATTCGCTTGACCTTGTTCGCTGCGCGGCTCGGCGCCTTGTTCCAGTTAGGTCGTTCGACAGCCTTACGACATGCTCAGCTCGCAGTTTGGCTTGCGATTTGACTCACCGTTTGGACGATGAGTGATTCTTCTAGCAGCTGATGCAACACGTGGTTCTTCCGCTGCCGCCACAATTCATTTTTCATCTACACTGTTCTTCTTTGAAACGGCGAGGTGGTCTCCATCCCCTAAAACCTGGCAGGTCTTCCAGTACGTTCTGCGTTCATTGCCAGGTAGGTATCAGGTATAGACCGTTCCGATAATTATAAATACGCTTACGATCAACCGTCATTTCAAATAACGTGCAGTATTCAACCAAACGTTGGCTGCGTCCTGTTGTTTACATCCAAAAGAAACAGATGCTGTCATTTTTTCTAACATTAAGTGCTAAATTTTGGAAATGCGTGGCCTTTCTCCCGAGCAAAGAAAGCGAATTGTGCACAAATGGGGCACCGTGAGTGGTCTTTCTATAAGAAAATTAGCCAGAGGAGAAGGTATATGTGTCGGAGCAGTTCAAACCGCATTGCGGAAGTATTGTGAAGAGTGCACATTTACTGATGCCCCAAGACGTGGTAGAAAATCCGGGCCTGTTGATCCCACAATGGACAAAAAGGTTTAGGAACACTACAAGCGGCATCCTTCAGTATCAGTACGAGATGTGGCGAGAAAGCTTGGAACCTCGGCGAGTAACGTTATGCGTGCCAAGGGAAGAATGGGTCTGCAGACCCGTCGGAAGCAGAAGCAGCCAAAACGAAATCCAAAACAAGCTGAATCTGTGAAACCGAGAGCTCGGAAGCTATATGACAAACTTCTGACCAAAAAATGGGATGTGTTATCATGGATGACGAAACCTACATAAAACTGGACTATAAGACTCTGCCAGGACCGCAATTTTACACATCACCAAAGGGAAAGGATGTCTCGGACCAGTGAAAGCCATTCACACCGAAAAATTCGGCAAGAAGGTGATGGTTTGGCAGGCCATTTGTGGATGTGGGAAAATATCTCGTCCATTCATTACGAATGACACAATGAATGGTAAAATTAACGTGAAAGAGTGTTTGCAGAAAAGGTTGTTACCCATGGTTAAGCAGCATAACAATCCTCCAATCTTTTGGCCCGATCTTGCTTCTGCCATTACTCTAAGGATGCACTAGGGTGGTATAAAACAAATAATGTTACATGTGTCCCAAAGGAGATGAATCCTCCAAACTGCCCTGAAATTCGCCCTATTGAAACTTTTTGGGCTTTGACCAAGGCAAAGCTGAGGAAATATGTCAAACCAAAAATTTAAAAAAGATTGGCTTAAAGTGGTAAAAATGGTCGGAGAACACACTGTGCAAAAGCTTATGAGTAGTGTTAAGAGAAAAGTTAGAGAACTCGCGTATCCTACGGAAAATAATTCCAACTTGAATTGAAACTGGAAAGAAAACACTTATTATCTATATTTCAGAAAAAAAATGACCCGAAAAATCCTGTATTTTTGGTTTTATTCAGGAAAGAAGATGTATTTATAATTTTCGGAACAGTCTATAAGAGTAGGATCGGATGGTGGGAGTTGGTCTAAGGACCAAATTCCCTTTCCTGACTTACGCCGGTCAATGGGGACATAATTGCTTAGAAGGCGCTATGGGCGTCCTACCCTAGCCATGATCTCACTGCTTCGGCATATTCCACCATGGGACCAAATAGGCGACTACTTCACATGAACAAGGATAGCGGCTGGACGGAGGACCCAATTAACTCGATTGATTTGATTTGATTTTTATTAGAGAGCCTTTAACCTGGGGGGTCATTTAGCTCTTAACAATTAACTCGAAATGGATATATAGCATACGAATGCGGGAGCGAACACGGAAGCGAAAGCAAAAGCGGATGGACCACCAAATCCATTCGCCAGAGGTGGCATTCAGCGGTTCCCACCGAGACCAGCCGATGCGTAAAGGGTGGCGGAAAGGTGACAACGTTTGAAGCCACAGGAGGATCCAGCGGTCCCCACCGAAGCCGACGGACATGGTCAAACTACTACTACTACTACTACTAACAGGCAGGTACACCTGAAGCTACCCCAGACAGCGAACGTGGCTTCGGCGATCTGCTGGTAGCGGCAGTCCAAGCAGAAATGGAAACGCTACCTACAGCGGCGGCACTGTCGGCACAACTCGATGCCATAATCAAGTTCGCGGATTGCCGTAGCAATATCTCGAGGCACTTGGAACAGGGGCTTCTATTGCTACGCATCTGCATTAACAGTGCGAGGGTCGATTACGCTGTGCTCATGAAACTTGCGGAAGCGGCTGAAAAAACGCTCAAAAAGTGCCAAAGCACTTCTAAGCACGAAAATGCGACCGTGTCAAAAGGCACACAAACGGTTACATTGTCGTCGGCCGAGGTCTGCTCTACAGAACCGGCTGCAAAGCGAACGAGGCCGTCTCTGGGATAGCACGCTCCCGTGAGCATCAATAGGATGTTGATTGAGACAAGCCCACCGGCTAGTCCGTCAACGGCGAACGTTGGGCCTAAGAAAGAAAAGTCCAACAGAGACACCACGGGTAGCGGAAAATGGACTACCGTGATGGAAGAAACAGCAGAAGCGGGAAACGCGGAAAGCACGCCGGGAAACCGAAGAAAACGAGGAAAAGAAAGGATGACGCCCTCGTACTCAAAACTGACGAGTCTAAGTACTCGGAGATCTTGAGGGCCATGAGAGACGACACTCTTACTTACTTACTTACTTACTTACTTACTTACTTACTTACTTACTTACTTACTTACTTACTTACTTACTTACTTACTTACTTACTTACTTAGATGGCCGTACGTCCTAAGACATGGCCTGAATAACGTGGCTCCGCCAATTCACTCGATCCATGGCTGCCTGCCTCCAGTTCCGCGGGCACCCGGTACTTTGCAGATCGTGCTCCATCTGGTCCACCCATCTCGCTCGTTGCGCCCCTCGCCTTCTCGTTCCCGCCGGATTTGAAGCGAACACCAATTTTGCAGGGTAGCTATCCGGCATTCTAGCTACATGCCCTGCCCAGCGTATCCTTCCAGCTTTAGCCACTTTCTGAATACTAGGTTCACCGTAGAGGCGCGCAAGCTCGTGGTTCATCCTACGCCTCCTCACTCCGTTCTCCTGCACACCGCCAAAGATGGTTCTTAGCAACCGACGTTCAAAAACTCCGAGTGCTCGCAAGTCTTCCTCGAGCATTGTCTACGTCTCATGCCCGTAGAGAACGACCGGTCTTATTAGCGTTTTGTACAGGATACACTTGGTGCGAAGACTCAGATTTTGCGACCGTAGTTTTTTATGGAGCCCATAGTAGGCACGACTTCCACTGATAATATAGAAGGGCTTCTTCAAGCTTTCCCTCTTCTGGCAGTGCAGCTTCGAGCGAAGACGCGTACTGTGTTGCGATGTCGTGTTGCTCAGTCGCGCGAGATTATACCGTGGCGGGCGACGGTACCGTATGTTATTCACAACGTATAGTTTTTGGCGTATCTTAACCATCACTAGGTAGTGATCCGAATCGATGTTAGCGCCTCGATGTGATCTGACATCGATAATGTCCGAGAAGTGCCGACCATCTATCAAAACGTGGTCAATTTGTGTTTCTGTTCTATTCGGTGATCTCCAGGTGAGTCTATAGTGGAGGCTATGCTGGAAGAAGGTGCTACACTAGAACGCTTCTGTTGGTGTCGATCCCAGGAAACTCCCTTCCCCCTTGCAATGAAATCCGGAAATCTAAAAGGAGGTCTTGGGTTCAAATGGGTGAATCTATAGAAATAACTCCAGTTGTTTCCAGATTACAAAAGACTCTTGCCAAAGATCATACCGTTGAGCTTGGCAATCTAAAGCGTCATGACGGAATCTATACTAGTGGTCCTCGTGATACCTTAAATCTAATGATGGAAACGCATTTTCCCGGTTCTATTTATTTTTTTTTTTTTTTTATTGTAAAACTATGTTTATTAATGTATATTAAAAAAAACTATTTACAAGTTAGATTGACATCTCAGATAGAAAGCAAGTGCATTAATATCTATTATATTATAATTATTTCCTGTGATGTAGGTTATATAGTGTGTGAAGATTTTCAAAACTTGATTTCGTTGAGTTGGTTGTATATTTATCAGAACAGGACGTAGCAATTCTTCGAACGAAAGTATACGCCATCCACCAAGGATCCTTGCCATTTTATGTTGTACGAAGGCCCATGCCTGCGTCGTGCGCGGGCACTCTGAGAATTTGTGCTGAAGAGTCTCTGTCGCTGCGTTGCAAAATAAACAATTTTCTCCGTCTGCTCGTTGGATTAAGTTGAATAGTCTGCGGTGTTCGGTCTTTTCGTTTATCAACAGATACAGGTTACTCCGAAGATTTGATGACAGTTGTTTCGTCGAGATGTTCGTCCATATTCGTTTCCAGTTAAATCTGGGATATTTTCTTTCAACTCGAGGTATTGCCGTTCTTCCAATCAGAAGACGATGTATCTGGTCACTGGACGGGTGCTCTCGAATGAATTGTGGGAGAAGAGGGATTTGCTGAGATAAGAGTTTTAGGCAGGGGATATCTGCGGGGGGAGGAATATCTTGATTTAATAGGGATTGGTAGAACGGGAGATAGTCAGCTGCTTGCATGTGGCGATTCACAAAAAGTTCTTTGCATTTTAAAGCGGGCAGTTGTAGTTTCAATCCGCCAGCAAATCTGTCGCGTGCCATTTGTTCCATTGGAACACGCGCCGGTAGTCCACGCCACAAAAACGAACCCATGGTTGATGTTATTTTTGCCGTGTGAACATTGTTTGGTGGTAGAATCGATGCTACATACCATATTTTTGCAGTGATGAAGGTGTTCAACAATATAATTTTTTGTTGCAGGTTGAGATTCCTCATTGAATGTAGCCAAAGTTGCTGAGAAAATTTGGATACTAGCGCATCCCAATTTGTTTTTACCATTGTACGTATGGAATTTGTGAACACAACTCCCAGAATCTTCACATGGTCAGCTGTTTGCAGCCATGGCACACTTAATGGATCATTATCAATGAGCCCGATATTAATAGCGATAGTTTTTTGTCGGTTTAATTTTGCGCCAGCGGCTTGCTCGAATCTAGCAAACAGCTCATTGATGCGTTCAATCGTCTGTGTGTTGGTGGCTATTACTGATATATCATCTGCGTAAGCCACCACCAAGTCGGGACCGATATTCTGCTCCAGTTGCTGTAGAAGCGGGTGAAGGTATATCACGAAGAGCAGCATTGACATCGGGTCTCCCTGGCGGACCGACCGTTCGATGGGGAAGCGATGTGAGAGATGCCCGTTAATTAGCAGTCGTGACGAAGATCTTCCTGCGATTCGTGCGAGTAATCCAATAAAGGCCGAGTTTATTCCCAATTGTCGCATCGTTTCGTGTAGGAAAGAATGAGATACGCGATCAAAAGCATGATCTAGATCGTAGCTTATTAGCTTTCCTTTTCGCTTTCTTGTTATCAGCTGTGCGATCCGATCTTTTAGTGCAAGGGTGGCTTCAAAGATTGAGTGACCTTCGTTTGAGCATTTCTGTGCGTCACTCAGTACTCGGTGGGTTTTCACTACGATTTCAAGTCGTGCTTTGAGAATCCTGCTGAGAATCTTGTAGTCCGCATTCAACAGACTGATCGGACGATATCCATGTGCGGTATTTGCCGTTCCTCTCTTTCTCACGAGCACGATCACTCCGTTGACGAAGTCAGAGGGGAAATCCGAAACTAAAGCCTCGTTTAATACGAGATTTAACTCTCGGTGTATGACGTCGAAAGTACGTTGGTAGAACTCGATGGGCAATCCGTCGCTGCCTGCTGCCTTTCTCTTCGCCGATGTTCGTATAGCATGCAGAATTTCTGTGGTTGTTATTTCAGCCATACAAGCAATGTTTTGCTCGTCATTTTCGGGTATCACCCTCTCGCATTGAAAAGCGTTTCGTTCTTCTCCACTATTTTCTGTCGTCGTGTATAGCTCTCGGAAGTATCGAACCAAATTGTTTTCGATTGCTTCAGAAGTGTTTAAAACTTCGTCGTTTTCGCCACGCAGCTCCGTGATTATATTTTTCCTTTTAATCCTTTCCCCCAGCTGGAAAGTACTTATACTTTCACCCGCAATGTACGTGTCGTTGATGCGCATGAAATTTTGTGAAAACATACGTTGGTGCGTAAGCATTCTCGCCTTGACTTGGTTGATGGTTTGTATCATCGATGGGTTCTGAAAATAACCATTATATGCATTCTGTAATTGTGTATATGGCCGTTGATGCTCTGCATGAAACACATTGTAAGCCTCACGGGATTTGCATCGGAAAAAGGTTTGTATTTTCGGTTTCGCGTAGGATAGCCACCACGTCATCCAGTTTGGGTAACTTCGCTTTTGTCGAGTGATGTATTGCCATCTGATCTGAAATTCACTGATGTTTTCTGCAGTCAGAACATGGGGACGCAATGACCAATAACCACGACCAGGTTCGCGACCAAGGCTGGGCAAGCATATCCGCGCCGTTAATGCTTTGTGGTTTGTGAAAGAGCAAACGTGTGTAGCAGTGTTGCGCAGCTGTGCACAGAGTCCATTATTTACGTATATTCGATCGAGTCTTGAGACGGAGTTGTGCGTTATATATGTTGGTTCAGGAGTCGTAGGGTGCAGTTTTATCCACACATCATTTAGCTGTAGCTGTTGTATGGTGGATTGTAGGGCAGGGCTGTTGTTAGTACCTGAAGCATCACAAGTTCGCACCACACAGTTGAAATCGCCAGCTAATAGTAAGTTGTCGGTATTATGTCGTAAATAGAAAGGCAATGTCTCTCTAAAGAAACGTTCTCGTTCTGCTCGCATAGCTGTGCCTGAAGGAGCATAAATATTTATCAGCGTCGTACTACCAACTCTCAGAGCGACAAGTCGACTATCTAGACTCTTCTCTATGTTGGAGAAGCGAATATATTGCTTCATCGCTATTGCTGTCCCTCTCCTTGCTTGATCAACGTTTGTGATGACATTATATCCAGGTATAGAGAGCTGTGACTCTCCCACTTCTTGCAAGAACACGATGTCCAGATCCATCGTTCTGCAGAATGTTCGCAGTGCGTTTAGTTTTGTTTCGTTAGAGATCGTGTTTATGTTTATTGTGGCAATATTATAGCTGGCGAACTGATCCATTTTAGAGCTTATTCTTGATCTCGTTCGCCGTCAGTACCATCTTGGCGTTTTCGGGTTTTACGTCGTGTTCTTGAGCTCATGCTGTAGATTGACATTGTCGATTGGTCCGTTTCGTCACCGTCGGATTTGCTTTTGTCTACCTTTGCACTTGGCGTAGACATTTCGTCACTATCGGGAGGCTGTTGACCTGGGATTCCGCCACTGGCTAGCAATCTGTTACCCGTTGATGGTTTTGATACCGATATTGGAATAATAGGCATCGTGAGCAGGGGAAATTCTTTCTTTGACTGTGTGTCGAGCGGCTTTGTTGCCGGTGCTAGCGACGACTTTTGCTGGATCGGCTGCTGCTGCTTCTGCTTCTTCGTTGGCGGATGTCTTACAACGGATGTGGGATAAATTGGTTTTGTGTTTTGCGTCTTCGTAATCGTTTTGGCAGGAGTTGCTACTGGCTGTTTCGCGGCATCGGCATAAGATTTTTGCACAATAAGTTTTATATTTTGCACGCAGGAAACGCCAATATGCACAAATTCTCGGCAGTGTCGGCAAGTTTGACGTTGCCCGAAGTATGACAGTAAGGTCCATTCCCCGTCTATATGAACCCACGACTCAATGTTGTGCTTGACAATCATTTTGGCGATCCGAATGCCTGTCGAAATGTTCGGGAATTCAAATTTTGGATCGTTTCCACACATCTGCTCTCGCACTGAGATTACGTCGCCGTAAGCGGATAAAAACTTTGTGATGGCATCATCTGATACGTCCTCCGATAGATCGAAGAGTTTTACCTCAACTGCACCGTCCTCCATCGTTATTCGTAGAGGAGTTTTCAGCCCTTCCTCGCCCAAAACTTCGTGTTTTCCGTCATGCTCTTCACATATTTTTTGTGCAAGCGCTAAATCGACCACTTTCACAAATGCACAGCCGAGGCTTCGACTACACTGTATTCTTGTCACTTCACCTGGCTTTAAGCCCAGAACAGATCGTACGAAACTTTGCACTTTTGCATAGTCGGGTTTCTTCGTCATAACCGCATAATCTATGCGAAATGTATTCTCACGGCGTACCATCGCGAGGCTGTAGTACGCGTAGCATACAGCGGCTCAGCGACTGATCAACGCAGCAAAACGAAAGGATAATCAGCTTTTGATCGACTTCGAGATTCAGCGATAGCGTAAATGCGTCTGCTTGGCTCGGAAGTTGAGCGCTAACTGGTTCTATTGAAAAGACGGATTCAGCCATCTCTGATTTAGTTGAAATTTGTTCTACGCAGACTAGCTCTGGGTCTACTAGAACAGAAAGTACTGTATCAGATGTGGCGGATGAAATTTTTACGAGAACCAGGGTGGAAAGTGCTATGAGATCATTTGAGCCTTTCAAGTCTGCAAGTGTAGATGGAATATTTCCAGCATTGCTTCAAAAAGGTGAAGTAATACTAATTCCTTCTCTCATTGAGATTTTCAAGGCCAGTTTCAGGTTGAATCATATTCCATCAAAATGGAGGGTAGTTAGAGTAATCTTCATACCTAAAACTGGGAAGCGTGATAAGACGCATCCTAAATCATTCAGACCCATTAGTCTTTCTTCGGTTTTGTTGAAGACAATAGAAAAAGTGCTGAATGATTTCATTCATACATCTTACATGCAAACAAAACCGCTTTTAAAGTTCCAGTTTACCTATCAAACTGGAAAATCCACTATCACAGCGCTTCATACGCTGGTTATAAAAATTGAAAAGTTACTTTCAGTTAAAGAAATTGCTCTGTGCTCTTTCTTGGACATTGAAGGTGCTTTTGATAACGCGTCCTATTCTTCAATGTCTAGTTCAATGAGGAAAAAAGGATTTCACACGAGTATTGTTGACTGGATTCATACCATGCTTGCAAAAAGAGAAATCACTTCTGAATTGGGAGGTTCGTCTATCACGATAAGGGCAACGAAAGGATGTCCGCAAGGAGGAGTTCTTTCGCCACTTATGTGGTCTT
Organism: Wyeomyia smithii; assembly: GCF_029784165.1. Lineage (NCBI taxonomy): Eukaryota > Metazoa > Arthropoda > Insecta > Diptera > Culicidae > Wyeomyia > Wyeomyia smithii. The sequence continues at coordinate 44,291,123 of NC_073694.1, forward strand.
TAGTGGTGGACGATCTTCACAAAAGCCTAGAAGTAAAAGGTTTCGAAGTTGTGGGCTTTGCAGATGACATAGTCATCTTGGTAAGAGGAAAGTTTGACAACATAGTTTCGGAAAGAATGCAGGAGGCTCTGGAGTATACCCAGTCTTGGTGTATAAAGGAGGGTCTCAGCATTAATCCGTCAAAAGCTGTAATCGTACTGCTGTAATAGTAGAGGAAATTCAATCAAAAAACTCTCAAGCTCGGAGGAGTAGAAACTCCATTCAGTGAACAGGTTAAATACTTAGGAATTATCCTTGATGCCAAGCTAAACTGGAATGCACATCTTGACTATGCAATCAACAAGGCGGTCAGTGCATTATGGTTGTGCTCCAAAACCGTTGGAAGAAAGTGGGGCTTGAGACCAAAAATGGTGATGTGGATATTCACATCGGTTATACGTCCAAAACTGACCTACGCTTCGTTAGTATGGTGGCCGAAATCCGAAGAATCCACCGCCAGAACAAAGCTAGATAAAGTTCAACGACTTGCGTACATTGCTATAACAGAAGCAATGAGCAGCACCCCATCAAAAGCTCTTGATGCAATTCTTCATCTGTTGCCATTGTACGAATACGTGCAACTAGAAGCAGAAAAGAGTGCATTGAGGCTCAAACGAACAAAAACTATCTTGTCAGGTGATCTTGTGGGTCACCTGACTATACTAGACTTTTTCAAAAGAGGGCCAGTGATGAGTATGAATGAAGACTGGATGGCACCTCAGGATAACCATGATATTCCCTACAAGGTATGCGAAACGTTGCGTACAGATTGGGAAGTCGGAGTTCCTGATGTCCGTCCCGGTTCAACGATATTTTTCACAGATGGCTCAAAAATAAGTACAAAAACTGGTGCAGGAATCTTTGGCCCTGGAATTAATATTTCAGTGGCAATGGGACACTGGCCAACAGTGTTTCAAGCAAAGATTTTTGCAATCCTTGAATGTGCGTATGTTTGTCTGACTAGAAAATACAAACATGCAAATATTTGTATTTTCTCTGACAGTCAAGCAGCGCTGAAAGCACTTGATGCTTATAAATGCACATCCAAGATTGTCTGGGAATGTATTCTCACATTGCGACAGCTGTGTCAAACAAACTCAGAAAATTTGTATTGGGTTCCAGGACATTGTGGCATTGTTGGGAATGAAAGGGCAGACGAACTTGCAAAACAAGGATCTAACCCACAGTTAATCGGCCCAGAACCTTTCTGTGGTATATCAAACTGTGCAGTGAAAATGGAGCTTAAACGCAGGGAGAAACAAAAAGTGACAACCAATTGGTTGGATGTCAAAAAGTGTTCCCAATCTAAAAGATTTATAACACCAAACGAAAACCATTCAAAAAAGCTCCTAGAGCTCAACAAAAGAGCTCTTTGCAAATATGTCGGCCTAGTAACGGGGCACTGTCCGAGTAGATATCATTTAAAGAACATTGGCCGGGTTCAGGATGATATCTGTCGCTTTTGTAATACGGAACGCGAGACATCGGAACATCTGCTTTGCAGTTGTGGTGCATTATTTAAACGCAGATCAAGGCTTCCTGGCAGTGGCTTCTTACAGCCCAAAAAAATTTGGTCTTTGAATCCTGGAAAGGTGATTGGCTTCATAAACCATATTTTACCTGACTGGGAGCGTGTCGGTGCAGGTACCTGATCACTCACAACAATAGTGGTCATTGTATTTTGCAAAGGGACACGTATAGCAATTGACTGGGATATATTACAAAAGTTCACATCAATGGACAACGTAATCATAATTCCCTAACAAAAAAAAGGAAGCTCCGCCCCGAATGCGACCAGCAGTCCCACCAGGGCTGGTTACCCGATCTTTCTACTGGTTACTCGCACATCAGTTGGTACCACGAGAAGGTAGGAGTACGGTAGCTGGAAGGCTGAGGTTCACTAGTGGGAACTGTTATGCGCCTTTGGTCCAGTCATTAACCAACCAACAACACCCAGACGACACCCAGCTAAAGGATTTGGGTGAGGATGTTCGAACCATTCGTCAATCTCTTACCGGCGAAATGATCCTTGAACTACGCAGAGATACGAATGGAAAGGGAGCTACCTACAAAAAGGTATCTCAAAAAGTGTTGGGAAAGGACGTGCAAGTTCGGGCCTCCATCCTGATAGTGACTCTCCAGCTCGAAAAACCTGGAAGAAATCATCGAAGGGTGAGACATTGCACAAGCCTGTGAGAAGAAATGTGAGTTTACCGGTTACCGTAGAGGCAATTCGCGTCCGAAAGGGTTCCAGGTTGCCACCGTAAAGCTTCCGTCGACCGAAGTAAGCAAAGCCCTGAAGAAAACCAAGCTAAAGGTTGGTTGGTCGCATACTCCAGCAGCCCGATGTTTGCTTCATGTGCTTCGAGCGGGGATATGAGTCTAGATTCTGGTAAGGGCCCGTCAGGTCCAGCTTATGTCGACGCTGCGGTGGTGCAGGCCATAAAGCGCGGAACTGCGGGGCGCCTGCTAAGTGCTTAGTATGCATCGGTAACCAGGACACTAAGCACGTCACGCCGGCTACTAAACCGCAGGCATGAGGATGACGCAATTGAACCTGAACCACTGCTTCGCGGGAAGTCGCTGCACTAACCAGAAGGGCCAGATCCTGTTGGAAGTTTTGGCAAAGTTCAACTAAGATCTGGTAAACGTCGGTGCTGAAAGTATCTACAGCAGAAACGGCGCGGAGTCGATCATCGTCGTGACGTTCGGCAGCCCGGGACTGATCATGAACTGGAGGGTAGACAACGGCCACACTAATATAAACCACCAGTCAGTCAGCTAAAGCGTGAACACGAGGCGGTAAGCAACGGGTAGGGTCAACACCCCAACCACTCGCGGATGAAGACATCGCACTTTGATGTCGATGTATTTGCGGAAGTAATAAGGTGGGATCTCGAAAGGGGAAGAGCCACCCTGAGTGTGGACCAGCTTATTGCTACACTATCGCAGGCGTGCGACGCCGCCATGCCTAGGTCTTGTCAGCCTAGAAATGAAAGGCCACTAAATATGCGAAGCGCGTACACCGATTCGCAAAGATCGGTAACCGCTAAGGTAACGCGAGGTAACGCGAGAGCGCGATAAGGGCTAATAAACGAGCCTGTTTCGATAGACTTCACGAAAGTGCCAATACGAACCCATGGGGTGACGCTTATTGGGTCGCTTATTGGGTCGGTAAACTCCCTGAAGGTGAGCAAGACACCGGGACCCGACGGATTTCCGAACCTGGCCATTAAGACGGCCATGAAGGTAGCCCCCGGGTTGTTCAGAGCGGTCATGCAGAAATGTTTAGACAACTGCCTCTTCCCGGATAAGTGGAAGCGATAGAACTAGTCGCAGTAGAATTAGTCTACTGCCGAAGGCCGGGAAACCACCAGATGACGACCCATCGGCATAAAGACCAACCTGTCTGCTAGACACAGTGCCCAAGTAACAATATCAGTTTTACGATGTACTTGAAGAAGTTTTGATTGTTTGTTATTCAAAGCTGGGCATAAATCTTATTATACTCATAAACTGCTACAAATCAGCCGTAAAATCCCCATAAGATCAAGGAGGCCCAACCTTCTCTACTGCCGCTCATGGTAAGTCCGTCCCAATTGCATTTTTGTCAATTTTGAGTTTATTTATGGAATCATATCCTTTTTATATCTACTTTCGATAAAAGAAATTTTTTTAAATACTTCGTTCTGAGGAACTATGAAAAAATAGCAAGTCGGTTTGTACCACAGTAAAAGTGATCGCAAGTCGGTCCCATTGCAAAAATCTTCGCAATTTAACCCCACAGCCAATAATGATTATGAAAAATGTGATATTTACCACAACTTATGGTCTTCAGGATTAGAATTGGTTATACCAAGTGATATTTGGTAGGAGGTTTGATTGAATTTTACGCGTTCTACATCGTGTGGCTCTAGCTGATAGTACGATGTTTTCTTCAAGACAAAGTTTCCACCAGTAGCTTCTTCCAGCTGTTGTTTTTTCGCAGTAAACGCTTTAGGTGTGTCACTGTATTGTTAGTTGAAGCATTCTTTAGTAAATACTACTTTTCGTATTTTATCCGTATATAAAAAATATATAAAGAATTTGCAATCATCAATTTGCAATGCAATAATGAATTTGCAATTTGCAATTTGAAAAAATATATAAGATAAAGATATATAAAAAATATATATTTCGTTTTGAAGAATTTGCCAGTCATATCAAATACTTCGGTACGCTATTTAAGCAGGTATTAGACGAAGCAAATATTTGCTATTTTTGGTACGATTTTTATTTGCACAAAATTAAATCTGTATTAAAAAATAGCAAATATTTGCTTCGTCTAATACCTGCTTTAGCTTTTTTTAAAAAGGAGCAAACATTTTCCTAAGCTATAGGTGTTCTTTCATATTTGCTTTCTCTGCTACGTGGAAGATGTCCGCCGTCACGAACGTGTGACCGCTCTCAGCAAAATTTAGAACAAGTTCCTACACTGATTTCGAATTTATCAGTAGTACCTATCAAATGTAAAAACAAAATCTAATTTTATTTTGAGCGGCGCAGTTGGTACATTGTGTTATGCTTCTCACGAAAAACTTGTTCAATGAAGCACGAGAGAAGGTCATTTATGAATTGACCTGCGATGAATTCATTCCAAACGTAAGCTATAGCACCGCCATCGATTTGCAGTAGTTTGTTTTTCATCACCGGTCGTAGCTGGCTTTGGGACTGACTTGCTATCATTCTGGCTACGTACCCTAAATGTAATCGCATGTGAGTCCCAGCTTATGATTTTCAACAAATTTTAATCAACTTTCGGTGTGTATGCAAGTTTTATGATGCAAAAGTGTTAGATTGTTATTGCAGTACTAAATTCTGTTGATGGTCTTGATTGAAAAAGCATTTGAATGCAAAATTTCACCTGAAGTGTTACGATTTTTAATTGCTGTTTTCTCATCAGCATCAAAAAAGAATGGGACGGACTTGCTATGAGCGGCAGTCTAGGTTCTCAAGAATAGTTCCTAAAGTATGCTTAAAACTCTATATTTTTATCGATATGTACTCATGATGACATTCAGGAGTTGCTCACAACTAGGGGTGTGCGAAACTGGCTTTTCTGGTGTCGGAACGAAACGAAACGAAATTAACACTTAGTTTCGGTTTCGCCAAATTAGTCGAAACGAAATCAAGGTGGATTTCGAGTTCTCGAGACGAAACGAAATTGATCTCTAAGTTTCGCGAAATTTCGAAAAATAAAATAATTGTTTCTGAAACATAGCATTACAATGATTTGAAACGTTGAAGCGTACGCTAACGAAGTACCCTTCAGCAGCTGATCGCAAGGTGCTTACCTGGTCGACGAAGAGTAACGTAGGTATTCAGATATCGATAAACCGACAATGACGAGAAAATCAAAAATGTTAAAAACTAAAATCCTGATGTATTCATTTATACAGATTATATTGCAGGTAATAGTAGCGCGATAGATACAAATGATATAAAGGTCAAACTCGAAATGTCTTTGTAAATAATAATTTAATAAACTTCTGAACTGATTCTTTTGGTTTGAAGCACTTTCATCATTCAAAATCCAAGTTTTGTCCTAGAGCTCGAACTGGAAAACATGAGAGATGGTAAGTAGGTTTTCAACCATTCCTGTGAGTTTTGGTGTCCCTAGCAAAGATAACTTTTCCAAAGAGTTTTTCCCTATGCAAACTTAAAAGCGACGAATCCGATAAGCAATTCCTCGGCGGCCTTCTGATGCATTTCTGCATTCTCTAAAAGCAGCAAAATTCACAGGAATGGTTGAAAAGCTGTAAAACCTTTGGAGGGCAACCATTTTGAGCTTAAGGGCCACTTTTTTCGCTTATGTCGACCAGTGTTATTGAATTTTTTCTAACACCGTTTAGTCAGACTAGACTAAGTGACATCTTTATCAATTCGAGAAAAACAAAATTTAAGTTAACTATTCTGTAAACTTTGAAGTTTTCAATATGTTTGCACATTTTTTAATATAACTTGAAATTACTTTTTAACTGTTCCACAAAAAATGTCCCAGTTTCAATATTTCTTGTCATTTTAGATTTGGCTTAAACTTTGCATAAACATTTCTATAGGCTGAGAAGCTATTTAAAATACTATTTTCGGAGGATTATTGTGATTATAAATATTTTCAGAGCCAAAAGTATTTTGATCAGTGTGACGTCTCTGGAAAAGTTTAGATAGTAATTTTATCTTTCCGATAAAAAATACTCAAAAAAGTCATTTTTTTCATGTGAAAGAAACATTGAAATTAATATAAAAAAGCTTATTTTCAAAAATCTTTTCTTTTGTATAAAAACTACAAAAAAATTACCAAAGCGATGAATAAATAAAAAAAAAGTTATATTTTTTCAAAAAAAAATTTACAACATGTTTATTTTTGGAAGGACAATATTTTTATCTACAACTTTGCCAAAGGCACTATGTCAGTCAAACCAACTGTTTCTATTATAAAAATGTTTTAATTACCCACAGAGTGCCCAATTGGAGATTCAGTTAAATCGGTTTGTTTGACTGGCATAACTAGTATTGTAAGGTTGTAGAAATAATTGTCCTAAAAAAATATGCCCTGTGAATTTCCGCGACACCAAAAATAATAATAAAATGTATTTGAGACCATTCCCAAACTACGTGGTCATATTTTGTCCACCAGTGATGACATGAATTTTATGCTCTGCGTGGATAAAAAATACCTCCCGCATGATGTTACGGTTTTGTCTTTAACACAAAAATTACCGGCTGAGAGTTTATTCTTTTAAGTCTGACTTAGTATACCAGATATCTGTTGAGATATATTCAATTTATATTATAGTCGCAAAATGAGCACAAGCCAAAATAATGTAATAATGTGCATCGGAAATTTGGTCCGAAATTTCGTAATCGTCGAAATTGGAAGCTTAATTTCGCGAAATTTTAGGCGGAATTAAGCGAAACTCAACGAAATTTTTCGGCAATTTCGCGAAACCGAATTTTCGCGAAATTTCGGGAAATTTCGAGTTTTGCGAAATTATACGAAATCATTCGAAATCTCGCACAGCCTTACTCACAACCATGAAAAAACTGTAACAAATTTCGAAAGTTTTATAAATCAGGTTCGCAACTATTCTTTCTAGCTTATTTCGCTAAGAACAGAATTTATTTTTTATTTACATAGATTAATTTATGAAACAAACCCCATCGATCCACTTTTTCTTCAAAATGAATGCCATCGCAGTCGTTGAATAAAATAGGAAGATAAATCTACATGTATTTTCAAGTTCATATATGTAAATTTTTAATTGCCACGTTAAGTTTATACGTTATATGACAAAAAAGTTGGTAATTTTCAACGCGCCATGATATTACTGGCAAATCAGTAACTTATTTAGAAACTTGTTTGTTTGTCGACTGTAGCGGTTAATTTTGTAGATTTATCGGCTTAATCAGTCCGTGTATAGAAGCAAAAACGATTTTTTGTTTCTTAATCCGACAGTTTCGGTGACTTTATTTCACCTTTTTCAAGGAGTCTAAAAATATACATCACGTGTAGTTTTCCTTTTTCTGTTACTGTTTTGAGTTTTTTGTATGTGTTTGTACTTACAGAAAAGATTATCGTTTTATTGTTCAGTGTGTTGGTGTCCAACATAGGTTGTCTGGTGTGTATTGCAAATGGCGTCTTAATTTGGCTATGTGTAAAAATAGATTTTCTTAAATTTAAATTCGACTGTTTCTTAACAAACTGTACTCACTGCATATGTCTCTATTTTTGTGTGCACTATACTGTATAACAGTTATCACTTTTTTCTAGCACTGCTTTTTCTAGCACTATATAACTTCGAGCGGTATTTAATTAATCAGAGCAATAGGTTTTGTGTCTTTTTCAGTAGTCTACTATTTCTTGACAGTTTGTTGTGAGTGTGTTGGAGAGCTACGCTAAAAACTTTAGGTTGTGGTTGCATATTGGTTGTTGTGTTTATCGGTTTTGTTGTGATTGATATTTCTTATTGTGTGTATAATACCAGCATATACAGTGTTGAGTCCCTCAGTGTCTGTGCGTTTGTTGATACTATTTTCTGTGTTGGCAATATGGCATACTTCTATAAACGGTAGAGCGTGTGGTTTGTCGTGTCTGTCTATAATTTTCGTTTGGTGAAAATCGAATCTGTGATTTTGTGTGATGCTGTGGTACATTAGTGCTGTTTTTTCTTTTAGTGAACTAATTTGTGGATCTGTTGCGTTGTAGCCTTGCTGTAGTAGTTTGTCCCAAGTGTTGTAGTACGTTCGGTGTCCGCTGATTCTTGTTTTAAGCATGTTTGTTGTCATTCCGACGTAGCAGGCGTCGCAGTTTTTGCATGGTATCTTGTATATGACGTTGTTTTGGTGCTCCTGGGGGACGGGGTCTTTAACTTTTGGGAGTAATTGTCCAACTGTTTTTATGTTGCGGTGTGCTAGTCGTATGTTTTTGTATTCGTTTTTCAGGTGTTTGTCGATTCGGTTCGACAGGTATGGAATGTATGGTATTGAACGGTAAGTATATTTCAGGTTTTCATCGGATGATTCTTGTAGTGTAATAATGTTTTCTTGCCTGCGGTTTATGAGTCTGTTCCTGAGCGATTTTGGGTAGTTGTTGAGACTCAATTGTTGATGGATGATACGGGCTTTGTCGGCGTCTTGTAAATGAGTGGATAGTTTGTCGACTCGTCGAATAAAATTTTTGGCCATGTTTATTTTTTGATGGAGCGGGTGGAACGAGTTATAATCCAAGAACCTGCCACTGGATATCGGTTTCATATACCATTCTGTTTGAATTTTTTGGTTTTCCTGTCTTATCAGTGTCATGTCTAGGAACGGTAGTCGTTTGTTGTTTTCCATTTCATATGTAAATTGAATATGTTCATTATAGCTGTTGAATGTTTCTAGTACATGGCCTATTTGACTTTCAGGAATTGCTAGTAGGAGATCGTCTACATATTTTTTGATGAACGGAGGTTTGAAATTTAATGACTGTGTTACTGTGTCTAGTAGTGTTTCCATAACTAAGTCTGCTATTATGGGCGAGAGAGGATTCCCCATTGCAGCTCCAAACACTTGTTGGAAATGTTGTTCGTTGTACTTGAAGTAGCTTGATTCGATACAAAATTCAGCTATTTCGATGAACAAATCTAGGTTTATGTTTGTATTAACTTTGATCTTCTCCCATTGTGTTATTATGTGGTGTGTGACTAGGGCTTTAGGAATTGATGTGAACAGCGATATGACGTCTAGAGAAATTAGAATATAGTCTGGTGGCAGTGTAACTGAGCAGATAAAGTTGCAGAACGTGAACGAATCTTTTATGTTGTATGGACTATCAATGGAATTTTGTATGATTTTTCCGATGAATTTCGACAGGTTGTAGGCGGGAGCGGTCATGTTTGGCACTACTGGCCTTAGTGGTACATTAGGTTTATGCGCTTTGGGTTGTCCGTATATTCTGGGGCATATGGCATTATATGTAGTTAGTCGTGTTGCTGTCTGTTTGTCGATAAGATTCAGGTTGAGTAGTCGTTTGGCGAATTCGTTATTTGTTCGTTGGTATCGTGATGTTGGATCGCGTGGTATCGGAAGATATGTTTTGTTGTCGTTGAGCATGCTGAGCATTTTCTGTTTATAGTCTTCTGCAAGCATTATGACCGTTTTATTGCCTTTGTCCGATTGAATCGTGAGTACATCTGGATTTTCTCGAAAGAATTGTTTTGTAGTTTTTATAGCTTTTTCACAGAATTTTGTCAGCTCACCTTTTTCTGTGTTGTTTTTATTGTAGTGGATGTAATTTTGAACTGAGTTTGCTATTGCGCATCTTGTGCGGTCTTGGATTGAAACGTCTGGATTAGTTTTAAGTATGCTTTCGATGTCGGCTAGGAGATGATAAAAAGGTATGTGGGTGATGTTGGTTGGTAGTGCGAATTTTTGGCCTAAACTGAGCAGTATTTCTGTTTCTTTTGGAAGTGATTTTTGAGTGCTGTTATGTATGGCATTGCTTTTACATACAGGTATTGTGCTCGATGGTTGGATATTACGGTCTAGAATTCGGTCAAATTTTCTCTTTGTGTTTTTTGATTTCTCCTGCGTATGTTTGTTTTCAAACTTTGTTTGACTGTTGAAGAATGATTCGGCTACGTTTTTTGGTATATTTGAGTTATTTATCTTTTCCGTAAGTGTATATTGTAATTGTTTTAGTATTTTCAGTTTGTGAAAAGTGTGTTTGATTTCTATGTTTAGAACTGATTTCTTGAACTTGTTTATACATTTTTCCAGCTTTTTTGTGAATGGACTGTTATCTTCCAGTAACGGGAAAACAAAACGAAAATTCGTTGTGATGTGTGCTGGGAACACGCCAGTTTTTCGACAGCGAATGAGGAAAGACTTTCGGCTTAACATGCTGCCCAGTTTGGAGATCGTATTTGCGTAATCCTTCAGCATGTTTTTCGCGTGTATGCCGTACCTGTGCTCTACGTTCTGATAGAAAGGGACTTTTAAAACGGTGGCCATGGTTATGAACTTGTTTGTTTGTCGACTGTAGCGGTTAATTTTGTAGATTTATCGGCTTAATCAGTCCGTGTATAGAAGCAAAAACGATTTTTTGTTTCTTAATCCGACAGTTTCGGTGACTTTATTTCACCTTTTTCAAGGAGTCTAAAAATATACATCACGTGTAGTTTTCCTTTTTCTGTTACTGTTTTGAGTTTTTTGTATGTGTTTGTACTTACAGAAAAGATTATCGTTTTATTGTTCAGTGTGTTGGTGTCCAACATAGGTTGTCTGGTGTGTATTGCAAATGGCGTCTTAATTTGGCTATGTGTAAAAATAGATTTTCTTAAATTTAAATTCGACTGTTTCTTAACAAACTGTACTCACTGCATATGTCTCTATTTTTGTGTGCACTATACTGTATAACACTTATCACTTTTTTCTAGCACTGCTTTTTCTAGCACTATATAACTTCGAGCGGTATTTAATTAATCAGAGCAATAGGTTTTGTGTCTTTTTCAGTAGTCTACTATTTCTTGACAGTTTGTTGTGAGTGTGTTGGAGAGCTACGCTAAAAACTTTAGGTTGTGGTTGCATATTGGTTGTTGTGTTTATCGGTTTTGTCGTGATTGATATTTCTTATTGTGTGTATAATACCAGCATATACAGTGTTGAGTCCCTCAGTGTCTGTGCGTTTGTTGATACTATTTTCTGTGTTGGCAATATGGCATACTTCTATAAACGGTAGAGCGTGTGGTTTGTCGTGTCTGTCTATAATTTTCGTTTGGTGAAAATCGAATCTGTGATTTTGTGTGATGCTGTGGTACATTAGTGCTGTTTTTTCTTTTAGTGAACTAATTTGTGGATCTGTTGCGTTGTAGCCTTGCTGTAGTAGTTTGTCCCAAGTGTTGTAGTACGTTCGGTGTCCGCTGATTCTTGTTTTAAGCATGTTTGTTGTCATTCCGACGTAGCAGGCGTCGCAGTTTTTGCATGGTATCTTGTATATGACGTTGTTTTGGTGCTCCTGGGGGACGGGGTCTTTAACTTTTGGGAGTAATTGTCCAACTGTTTTTATGTTGCGGTGTGCTAGTCGTATGTTTTTGTATTCGTTTTTCAGGTGTTTGTCGATTCGGTTCGACAGGTATGGAATGTATGGTATTGAACGGTAAGTATATTTCAGGTTTTCATCGGATGATTCTTGTAGTGTAATAATGTTTTCTTGCCTGCGGTTTATGAGTCTGTTCCTGAGCGATTTTGGGTAGTTGTTGAGACTCAATTGTTGATGGATGATACGGGCTTTGTCGGCGTCTTGTAAATGAGTGGATAGTTTGTCGACTCGTCGAATAAAATTTTTGGCCATGTTTATTTTTTGATGGAGCGGGTGGAACGAGTTATAATCCAAGAACCTGCCACTGGATATCGGTTTCATATACCATTCTGTTTGAATTTTTTGGTTTTCCTGTCTTATCAGTATCATGTCTAGGAACGGTAGTCGTTTGTTGTTTTCCATTTCATATGTAAATTGAATATGTTCATTATAGCTGTTGAATGTTTCTAGTACATGGCCTATTTGACTTTCAGGAATTGCTAGTAGGAGATCGTCTACATATTTTTTGATGAACGGAGGTTTGAAATTTAATGACTGTGTTACTGTGTCTAGTAGTGTTTCCATAACTAAGTCTGCTATTATGGGCGAGAGAGGATTCCCCATTGCAGCTCCAAACACTTGTTGGAAATGTTGTTCGTTGTACTTGAAGTAGCTTGATTCGATACAAAATTCAGCTATTTCGATGAACAAATCTAGGTTTATGTTTGTATTAACTTTGATCTTCTCCCATTGTGTTATTATGTTGTGTGTGACTAGGGCTTTAGGAATTGATGTGAACAGCGATATGACGTCTAGTCTTATTTAGAAAATAAAAAATATATCTGAATTTTCGTTAAGTTCGGATTTGTACTATGGAACATTTTATTTAAGTTTGTGTTCAGCATGGCCAACATTCACTACTGAACTGCCAGAATTATTAGTAGCATTAAGAATCTCGGCCTTTTCTTACCGTTTAGGGATCATTCATATAATACATAACGCGCTTAGGGGTGGGGGGGGGGTATTCAGCGAAGTGTTACTTTGCGTGTGTCAAACATGTAAAATTGCGTTACGTGGGGGTGGGTGGGTATTGAAAATTGTCAAATTCCGCGTTATGTAATATTTGAATGGTTCCTTAATTACAAATGGCTATTATTTTGACGTAGTTAATCACAGTCTGTTCGCCATATTTGTCGTTGGTTCTATTTTAATCCCTCATAAGACGGCTTCTAACTAAAACTTCTTGAGCAAGACTAATAAGATTTTTTTTAGTATCTCGACAAGAAGAATACTTGCGCTTGAATAAAACTTGTTTGAACTTTTCAAGACTAACAAATTTTATCCGACATAGCCCGCTCTCCCGTTTGACAACTGTTTGTTTACAATCAAGCACCATTTTTGTGATCATTGCTGTTGGAAAAGTGTTACTTGTAGTGATTTTTGAACAAGAAACAATGGTTTAGAATAAACATCCGGTGTATTTTATAATTAGGGCCTTATACATGAGCAAAATGAAGAAATGCAACATATTGCATGAAGCAGGGGTTATTTCTGGTTACGCCACTGCATCATACAAGTAAAATAAAAAAAGGAAACACCTATTTATTTTATGTTCGTTAATCGCAAATTTCAATATATTTCTGTGATTCGATTATCCGGAAAACTCGATTATCCGGAATGAAAAATGTTGTGGTAATCGAGTCTGACCTGTATTGGAATTTCTACCATCTTATATTTCATGTCCGTTAGTGAGTATTGAGTTTTTGCAGTTTTTAACACCAAAAGTAATATACCCTTAAAGGACTTGATTTAGTATGATTTAGGCTGACTTGATTTAGTACGAGTTAGTTGCTTGAATGAGCTTAAAATTTTTGTTTATTTTAGATCCTTTTCTTTCACGAATGTTTTCTCTTCCATGAGACAAAATGGGTTTAAGGAAATTTTATGGGCACATTTTCAAGATAGATTCATCTAAAAAATAAGTATCATAAAACTCTAATGAAGTTTTATGGATGTTTCTCATAGGTATTTTGAAAGGGGTATTGAGTGCGTTTCAAAACCGCTTCTCAGGCTTATTACACTTATTGATGAAGGAGTTTTATGGAGGACTCTTCAAGTGTTCTTTAATTACTCTTGGGAACTGTTGATAAATAAAAACCACAAGTACTTAAATAAATTTATGGTAAAACTAGATAGGTTTAGTTATGTTTTGATAAAACTTCTATAAAATATAAATAAAACTAAATCGTCTTTGGATTGTTATTTGGGTGGGCAAGGTGCTTGAGAGGGTCCTCAACAGACTTGTGAGGTTCACCGAGAGTAAAACCGGTCTGCCATGCAACCAAGTTGGCTTTCGCAAAGGTAAGTCCACGGTGGATGCTATTCTCTTTGTCACTAAGACGGGGCATTCGCTATTGCGCAATTGTCATGCTAGACGTGGAAATCGCGTTCAACAGCGCCAGAAGGGATTCCATGGCCTACGCGATTCGGAGTCTTGGAGTGCCGTTGCCAGTGTACAAGATTCTGGAAAGCTACTTTCAGACTCGAGTGCTGGTCTACAATACAGGAATGTTGAATGTCTTTCATGACGGTGTGCTGAAGCTAAAGGTCCCACCGGGAGCGGTTATTGTGGGCTTTGCGGACGATATAACTCTAGAGGTCTATGGCGAGTCAGTCAGCGAGGTCGAGTTGAAAGCCGCGCTATCCATACGCGTAAATGAGGATTGGATGCACTCCAGGAAACTGGAGTTAGCGCATTACAAGACAGAGACCATCGTAGTTAACAACCGTAAATCGGAACAGAAGGCGATTAAAGCCGGCGGATGCACTATGGCATCAAAGCGATCTTCGAAGCTATTGGGGGTAATGGTCGACGACAAGACTCACGTTCGAGAGCCACGTCGACTATGCCTGCAAGAAAGCGTCCACGACTATAGCGGGATTATCGCGCCTGATGTTGAATTGCTAGGCGGTATTTGGCAGCATACGGAAGCTGCGAGCTAGCGTGGCGACGTCCATACTCAGGTATGGCGGACCCGTATGGTGGAAAGCGTTGGGTACTTGCAGTGACCGCGGTAAACTGGAAAGCACCTACAGGCTCATGTGCCTGAGGGTCGCATGCGCGTGTCATACGAGGCAATATGCATGATGCATATCAGCATCATTGTTGACAATAATGTAGACAAGAGGATGTAGAGTGCTTCGACCAACATGACACGAGAGATTTACGAACCACCAGAAGGTCAACTTCGATGACCAGGTGGCAGCTGGAATGGTCCAATTCTACCAAAGGTAGATGGACGCACCGACTCTTCCCGGAGATAGCCGGATGGATCAAGAGGTGCCATGGGAAAGTTAACTTTCACCTGACATAGATACTGTGAGGCCATGGCTGCTTTAGGTACCTGCACAAGTTTAGGCACGCTGTGCACCTATGTACCCACAATGTGCGGACGCAGAAGAAACTGTTGAGCATAACACATGCATCTTTTGTCCAAGTTTCGCACAGGTAAGGAGCAAAATGTTGGCAGTGAGCGGGCCGGAAACTACTTAGCAGAACATAGGCGAAAGGATGTGCGAAGACTAGGGTGCCTGGGAAGCAGCCATCACTGCTGCTTTCCAGATTGTTCTAACGCTGCAAGGCACCAATCGACGAAACAGCCATCGAAATGCCAACGGAGACTAACCTAGACTTTTGAAGTCAGCAAAGTCAATAATTAACTAGGGAGTGCACTAAGCACACTCGCCCTTCTTCCTGAAGCAATGCCTAAGAGCGGTCTTAAAAAGATTCGGGTTCGAGAAAAATGGAGAAACGCAGACTACCCTTGCTTGTGGGTTGCGTGTTGCGTTGCGTTGAATTAAAAATAAAAGAAAACAACAACCCACGACAAACCTTTCTGTGCGCATTACATTCTATTCCTAGGCCAACGATTTCAAACTACAAGCAATCCCCGACATGCTTTGGTTGGTAAAACATTTTCAAAAATAAACATGAACCCTTTTGTCCCGTTTTTATCCCGAGAAAATCTGGTCAGCCTAGATTTGAATAAAGTTTGGTCGCATATCCATTGATAGTGAAGAATTTAGTTTCGTTGTTTCATTTAGGGATATTCCAAAATGCTAAATACAAAATTGTCATAGTGCTGACTGGTCGTTATATGAAACTTGAATCAGGAAAGCCTTCTAAAAATTTTCCTTTCCACGTAACTAGGAATTGGTCGATTATATTTCAAGTCGTTAAGTACTAAAAATTTTCAGGATGGCGTTTTTTGATTCTCGATATTACATCCAAATTATATGCGGAATAATGGTAAAGACTAAGCAGACTATTTCTAGGATCTTTATTGAATTAGAACTTGTTGGTTTAGAATGTAAATCAGGAATGAAATCCGGACTACTTCGTGATAAGGACTGCCTAATCACGGAGTAGTCCGGAAATGATTTTTCACATCTGCCTACTTGTCACCGCATACGCGGTTACTTAGATCCATTGGTGCTTATGGTAACCATTCCTATTAGTGCATGTATCCAGTTTTTGTGTGACTGATAGCAAAAGATAAATCCAACAATTTTTTTTTACCAAAGTCATGTCAAATAAGTTGAAGATTCGTTCAATTCATTTGTTAGACTAGTTGTTCTATGACAATAAAGCGTAGAAATGCTTAAAACTTAATCGGATGGAGTTGACATATTGTAAGTAATTTATATTCAAACTTTTATTTTTAGTCAAAACTCATCATCATCATCTTCATCATCTCCCAAACCATCTGTTACCCCTGCTCCTGCCCCGCTATCTACAATCTGAGCCGTATCAAACACACTTTTGCGACTTTTCTTCGCGTCACTTGTTCTCGCAACGGCAGTGAACTTTTCCGCGGTACGTTTTCGCAAATCTTCAACACCGTCCTCCGCTTCAGCCCACTCTAGCACCAAACGGCGACCGTACAAGTGAGTGCTCTTGCATAGCGTTTCCAAGGCCCGCTTGGCATCGGCTTCGGTAACGAAATCGACGAAACAAAAGCCCCGATGGCTTTCATCTGCACCGGCAACCATCTTTTTGGGCAACCGAACTGATCGAAGCTCGCCAAACACGCTGTGAATAGTAAAATATAATAACGCTTCGCACTATAGAGTAACTACAAAACATACCAGAAAAGCTGCCGTATTTCCTTCGCATTCGCTTGAAAAGGAACGTTTCGAACCAGAATCTTTGTGCCAGTTTGTTTTTTCACTTTTGTTTCTTTTCTACCAGCACCGTCAGTGTGCAAAGTTCGATCACTGCGGGAGAGCTCCACTTTTCGACCATCTAGCTGCAGCGTTGGCATGATCTTTAGAGCCGTATCTGCCGACCGTCGTAGTTGAAACTGTATAAACCCATAGCCTCGGCTTTCAGTTCGCTCGCCAACCTTCTTTCGAACAACTTGAACCGAATGAATATCGCCAACCTTTGCGAATGCTTGCCGAATCGTTTCCTCAGTGGTTTGAAAGCTAAGGTTCTTAATAAACAGAGTAGTTCCTTCTTCCGGCGGAACAATGTCTGTTTCCTCAATATCATCTTTGCAGGGCAAAGCAGTTTTATCGTCTTTCGGGGCTTCTGTTTCTTTGTTAACCTTACCCTCTTTTTCTTTATTAGTCTCTGTTTTTGGTTTGCTTTGGTCAACTTCCGCTTTATAGAAAACGTTATCAGGAGCCCATTCTAAATAAAGGGGCGCTGATTTGAAGCGAGTGTAGGCAAGTTTTTTGAACGCTTTTTTGGCCTCACCAGGATCTTGAAACTCGACAATTGCTGTAAGATTTAAAGTTATAACTCACATTATCTTTAAATGTCAGTTTCAACATACCTGTTATACCGCTTAGCGGAAGAATGACCCGACCCAGCATTCCAAACTTCGAAAAGCGTTCGATCAATTCACCCTCTTCGGTTCCGGCAGGTAAATTTTTCGCCAAAATAACTGAATTGGATCGACGCTTGGCGACGCTGTTAAAGGCGTCCAGATAAATTCCGTTGTCCTCCAGAAATCGCTGCATTTCCATCACGATTTCGGTTTCGCCTAGCGCCAATCGAACTGCCGCACTCGTTGTCCCTCCTTCAGTGCTGAGTACTTCTTCCTTGGTTTTCCCGTACTTCTTCGCCACAACCTCAGCGATAGCATTTTCTCCCATAAACAAAGTATTCCAGTTGTGCGATGATTGAGCCAATTTTTTCTGCTGTTTCTCTCTTTTCTGTTTAAAACTAAGCCCGGATTCATCCTCCTCGGCTTTTTCCGATTCATTAGTTTTCGCGGGAAGTATATGAAACATTCGTCCGTGAAAGAAGGTCCCATTCAGTTGGTTGTATGCAAGCACTGCATGTTCAGGCATCAGAAAAGTTACAGTTCCAAACCCCTGTTTGAAATTAAACAAATATTAGTAAAGAACGATTACATTCGTTATTTTTCCACTTACTTTAAGTTTCCTTGTGTTGGCAGCGATCGGCAAATCGATCTCCGCCACAGGTCCGCATTTCTCGAATAACTGCCTTAGATCTTCTTCCTTAACCGAGTAGGCAAGATTACGGAAAAACAATTTGCCAGTTTCCACAATGCTCTCACTGCAAATTGATTCCTTCTCTCGTATCCACTTTGGATTTTCTCGCTTCCCCGATTTCTTTTCCTCCTCACTACGAAGACGATCTTTTGCTGTGAAATCTACTACTTTCACTTGTTTTCCACCGAGAAAACTTTTGTCTTTCAGTAGAGCCTTCTTCAGTTCCGTTTCCGTTTTGTAACCTACATAAGCAAACCCCTTTTGCTTAGTTGGTATCCGGATTGAGTACGGTTTTATTGGTTTGAAAAATCGGAATAAATCTTGCCTTTTTGTTGACGATGGAATGTTGTGAATTTTGGCTACAAATAAATTGGTCAGCTTCAGTTCCTTCGGTTTGCTCTTCGACTCTTTTTCATTTTCTTCCTGCGAAGATTTAACCTGTTCCTCCTCCGCCTCTCCGGACTCAGCCTCACTCGACTCTTGCTGCAGCTGATTATTCCAAACCGCCGATCCAGCATTTTTCTGCACTTCGACAAATTCTTTGAACAACGGATCATTTTTGTGCTTCTTCAAAATATCATCTGCAGTTTGGACTTTTGCCTTATCTTTAGATTTCTTCCCAACGACATCCTGCTTTGCACCCTTATTATCCGTGCTATATTTGCTCCAAGATTTCAACTCTTTGGCTTCCCCCAAAGCTACACATGGAGCCACGCTTATCTTCGACGTCCTCAAAAACGTGTTATTGAAATGCTGGATAGCTGTGCTGGCATTTTCCTCAGACTCGTAACCGATAAAGCCAAAGTTACGAAACTTCCCTTCCGGTGTGTACTTCAGCTGAACATCCGTTACGATACCGCACCGGCTAAAGTGATCACGCAGTTTGGCTTCTGTGTACTACGAAAAATACTATCTGATTGCAATATTATGAATCAAATTTACTCATTTTTATTACTTACGCCATTCGGTATATTTTTAATAATTATTCGTGACATTCTAGACGATGTACAACTAGACCAAAGAAACACTAGAAATCAAAACAACATATCTATTGCTGCTTCATCATACGCACGTTAGAATGTTTTGCTTTCTGAATCCCTGACAGTTGCAATTATATATAAGCATTCGAAGAAGAAGCGCCAGTATATAACGAGGGGTGCACTGATGTGAATACATTACAAAGAACGTTTCAGGATACACTCTGAATCTTTAAAGACCAAGGCAAAGCCTTGGTGCTACATTCCGATTAGAACTCGAACTTCTGTTTTTTTTTTCTACACAAACTTCGCAGCCAACTGCTTTAGTGTTACTGGATAAATTCCGTTTGGTAATTTTTTTAAGCTTGGTATGGAGTTGAACCAAACGAAATTTTGACAGCTGAGAATGCTTCACCGTAAGGTTTTCTGTCGTCGTCAGCTTGGTTCCACTCCAAGTATAAATGACAGTTCTAAAAGGTATGCTGTTCACGTCGATGCATTAATATTAGTGAGCGTTATGAACTTTTTCAGATTTTGTACGAAATTTGAAATGATTATGTATTTTAAACTAAACTTATAAAACATACTTTCCTGAAAAGTTATAGAAATGATGAAGAAACATGTTTTATTTGTGAGAAATACATAAACACGCTGGGGTTTAAATGAAACATGCTCTTTTTCATCATTTTGCCGGTAACCTTTTTGCACTTTTCGTTTTTTTCTTGTACTCTTATTACTTACTTTACTTTACTTTTAAGGCGACAGACCGATTATCGATCCAGTGCCGAATCGCCCTAACCAATCGCCCCTAATACCTATTTCGCGTGCATCCTCGTCGACAGCACACATCAAACGAGTGCGGGGTCTACCTCGAAGTCGTCGACCTCTATCGGGATTCCTGCTAAATATAGCCTTCGCTTGACGCTCATCCGGCATTCTCGCTACATGCCCAGCCCACTGAAGCCTGCCGTGTTTCATCCGCTTGACTATATCCGCCGATGTGTATGCCTGGTACACTTCATGGTTCATGCGTCTGCGCCAAACACCATTTCTAGTTTGCTACCAAGGATTGAACGCAAAATCCTACGCTCAAAAACACCAAGAGCTCGCCGATCAGCCTCTTTCAGCGTCCATGATTCTTGGCCGTAGAGAGCCACCGGAAGAATCAGTGTTTTATAGAGTGCAAGTTTAGTACGGATTTGCAGACTGCGGGACCTTAGCTGGTTACGTAATCCGTAAAAGGCCCTGTTTGCGGCTGCTATCCGCCTCTTTAACTCCCCAACAAGCAATTTTGTTGGTTTACAGCTTAATAAGCTATTATTCAGTGGATTTCGGTTGAACTATAGTTTAACAAGCCGTTGTCTAACAAAATTGTTTGTTGGATCACGGCTAACCTCGTTGTCACATGCCACTAATGTTCCCAGGTAAATAAATTCGTCGACTACTTCAAGTGTTTCCCCATCTAGCACCACCGCAGCACCAACCTCCGACGGACTACCACGCACTCTGCCAGCCACCATGTATTTCGTTTTGGCAGAGTTTATGACAAGCCCTAATCTCGCAGCTTCCCTCCTGAGAGGTCCGAAGGCCTCTTCCACAGCTCTTCCGTTGATACCAATGATGTCGATATCGTCCGCAAAACCGAGAAGCATGTGCGACTTCGTAATGATGGTGCCGCTTCTCTGCACACCAGCCCTCCCTATAGCACCTTCCAATGCGATGTTGAACAATAAGTTCGACAGCCCGTCACCCTGCTTCAAACCATCTAACGTCACGAACGAGTCCGATATCTCACCGGCTATCCTGACGCTTGATGTAGAACCTTCAAGGGAGGCACGTATCAGCCTGATCAGCTTTGTTGGGAAGCCATGTTCAATCATAATCTGCCATAACCCATTTCTCTTGACTGAATCGTACGCTGCCCTGAAGCCTATGAACAGATGGTGCGTCTGCAAGTTGTATTCTCGAAATTTATCGAGGATTTGTCGCAAGGTAAACATTTGGTCCGTCGTGGAGCGTCCCCCTCGAAAACCGCATTGGTACTCGCCAACAAAGGTCTCCTGCAACGGCCTCAGTCTGTGGAACAGGATGCGGGAGAGAATTTTGTACACGGTAATTGCCCCGATAATTGCTACAGTCCAGGCGATGGCCTTTTTTGCAAATCGGGCATATGAGACCCTCCAACCAGTCCGAGGGCAATTCTTCATCAGACCACACTCTCAGCATGATCCGATGGATGGCACGATACAGCTGTTCGCTCCCGACTTTGAAGAGTTCGGCGGGAATGCCGTCCTTCCCGGCTGCCTTGCAGTTTCTCAGCTTTTTCATTGCTTTCTTCAGCTCGTCCATGGATGGTGGATCCACAGCTTGTCCATCATTCTCAATAGTCATCCTGCTCCTTTCGACTGCACTGTTTTCCTCACAACTGTTTCCTGTTTCCTGCACATGACAGGGGCTGACACGTTTCGATTCCTGATTCCGTTGACCTTCTTGTAGAAGTTCCTCGCATCGTGCCTGCCCTTAATTCTCAACACGCATATACGGTCACTGATCGGCCTTCATCTAATGACACGCTTCATCTGTTCTCCAATTAGCATGAAACCGACTCCTCTTTCTGCTTTCACGCCGCCGCTATAGTAGATGTGGTACTTAAATGAAGTGTCCGCAATAGGATCTACTGCTCGCAATACGCGTTCTCCCGATTTCGGCCACCGCAGCTCTTGGATAGCTGCAACCTCCACATTCACCTTCCGCAGCTCTCTAGCCAGGATACTTGCGCGTGCCGGTTCGAGTAGAGTCCTTACATTACAAGTACCAAGTTTCCAATAATCGTTGTCCTTTTTCGTTCGCCTAGGTCCATGCCGATTATTCCGTTCCGTATTTATATCTGGATTGTTCGTAGTATTTAATATTCAGTATGCTGCCTTACTAGGGCTGCGATACCTAGTCTCGCGACGGGGCTGCCGTCTTAGATATAGCTGGCGAGACACCGCGCTTCATGATTCAGCCGCCCGCTCCGGATCAGACGCTGTTGTACGCCGCCCCTAACATGGGGAAACAGCCGCGTACGTTCCCCCTTCCCAGTCAGCATACGACCAAAGTTTCCACCGGGGTTGGTTACCCGATCTCCGCTAAGGTTACTCGTATCCCGCTTGGCACCACGTGGAGGTTGGGATAGGAGTTGCTAGACAGAGGTGAATGACCACAATAGGATCTCAAGTGACACGTGTCCAACCATTCGCCAACCTTGTACTCTTATAGCGCTTCTAAATAGAGTCGCTTATGTTTCATACAGTAACAAAAGTCATGAGCTATGACAATGACTAAGATTATGCTCCAACTATTAGAAATATAGCATTTTTATATATTTTATTTCAACATATTGTCGCAGTTTTTCACACTAAATGTAAATTAATATCAATTTCTAGTGTGTCAATTGGAGATTCACTCTCCAACTAAAAAAATCAAACATAAAACATAAAACGAGATATTTCCAAAAATGTTCCAAATTCCATACAAAACGCGAAATTTTTCATAACGAGATGAGTTTGTGTGCGTGGATAGACAAAAATGTAGCATACCTTGTAGAACTGTCATCATACTTGGGGTTCCACTTAGTTGCTCCTTTTTTCTCTTGCAAGTCAAAACATCTTGGGACTGAGAGACCATCAGATCCCAGCAAAAAACCTTGTTTATTTATAGCTTGTTGAGCTGCTATTGGACGGGTTTCTTTTGAACTACAGTTACTTAAGCTGTTAGGATGATCAAATAATTAACTGCCTGATTCACTCTGCACCTGAATAATTCTCATTATTCTGTTCCAAAAAAGTGACGTTTCGCTTCACAGCAGTATTCACACCAAGCGAAATTTATTGTTACTTCCGGTTTCTGATATCTTTTCAGCTGTGTACCGTTCAAACGAAGAAATTTCATTGCCTAATTCAATGCCTGAATTTTACACAGGATTAAAATAGGAAAACAAAAATTCTTTTCAACTGGATACCGCACTTAACTATATATTCCAAGCATCGATAATCGTATTAAGAGACTAAGTTATATTTGACAGCTCAAATTGTATGAACGCTAAATAATCAAGGTAAAGAATACAATCTTAATTTCAATTAAGCAAATTTATGGTTTATTAATATTAACACCCCCCCTTAACCAGGAATTTGATATATTGCTAAGGAATGCTACGCCTCGATGAATATAGGAACTGGTACTGCCTTCGTTAGACAGCCCGCTTTTTTCTCATCCGAACTTACGTGTTGTAAACTGACCGTACGTTCTGCTCTCTCACCAAGTCTTGTCTCGAGTCGAGTCTATATGCTTGCTTCTCGGGGAGTAGCCAATCTCCTTCCCGCCAAACGTTTTAGGCATTTCAAATAGGGCTAAACTGAACCACCTATGGGAAGACGCACCAGAGTGTATTATCTACTCTTTGGATGCTGAGTAAATAAAAGACTAATAATAACATGAGAATTTGGAGAACTCACGCTCATTGCTGCATACCACTGGTTAGGTTTTTCCTTTGCAACTTTATATTGGCATTCCGAAGCATCATGCCCCATTCGCCTACACTTAAAACATTGGAGGTTAGACTTATCCGCTTTCTTTTTACCCCGTTGATTTGGCGGCATCCATGCCTTAAGGCCCATACCCAAGTGAAAGCACGGCAAGCACAGCAGATTGCGGTGACATTTCCCGCAGTACAGACGACACAAGTTGTACAATACAGGTGTGACCACTGACAGTACCTAACAGTCCCGGACCAGCAACGGGTGGTCACCTAGGGGTGGTGAGGGTCGAACCAGGGACAGTCGACTCCATGCGGAAGCCACAAGTACCCGGAAGCACCTCTGACGGAGTGAATAGAGCCGCTCCACGGTCGTTCCGTTTTCTAAGAAGGGTGGTTATTAATATTGTTTTCCTATGTCTTGAGCTCAAATCTTCAATCCAATCCAATTGCTCATTGTTCTATTACATTATTTCCAAGGAACTGATAATCGTGTGCAACTGTAATGTATTCGAGCTTACTATTCATCTAGCTTCAAATTATAATAATCCCATAGTGATGAGTGCATAGATTCTGAAACATTTTGTATCTTCTAATGAATCCTTCCAGATTTTGCTGCTCAAATTTTGAAGATATACAGTTTGGGAACAAACCACACAAACAATGGGCAGGTCTCGGCAGCCAAATTGTGTTTTGGGCATATGAACGATACCTTACGAGCATTTTGGTGCATTGCACTTACGTAAATTCGCTTAAGAACATTGTTGAATTGACAAATGAAAATACATTGGTGATATCTATTTATATCAAAATGTACCTATTTTACCATTGGCTCAGTCGTTAACAACACAATACAACATTCTTAAAACCACTAAAAAAGGCTCAACATTCTTTGTTTTTGGACCTCCATTTCAAAAAACCACTTCGGAATTCTTAAATTCAATGAAAAGGGGTGAAATTACAATTTATTTAATAGCATACTTCTTGCAGCTGTTTAACAGTGAAAACTATGCGCACTTCCAAGTCCTACAGTAAAGATTTCCTTCGTAATACAACACAATAATGGATGCCATTGTTAGCTTCAGATTACGAAGGATACTGAGAGGTGAAGAAATACCAAAATAACGAAAGTTGATTTTTGGCTTCATGACCTATGGGGAACCACTGTGCGCTCCAATCACCCAAAAGCACTAACCCGCCTATTGGGACTGATACCACTAAGGTTCCAGTTATGACAACTGGTAGCGTAACCGATATGTGCTGGATTTCCTAATGGTACCACGTCCTCGGGCTGGTACCTGCATCGAGCTCCCTTATTAAAGTCGTGTGACAACGGCGAGGAGGTATTCGGTGTAGGGGTCTCCATCCTATAAAACCTGGCAGGCCTTCAGTACGTTCCGAGTCCATTGCGTGGTGGGAATCAGGCAGGAGTAGGATCAGATGGTTGTTCCTGACTGCGCCGGTCGCTGGAGTCATAGTTGCTCATAAAGCGCTATGACTGCTTACCCTAGCCATGACCTCACTGCTTCGGAATAGACCACCATGGGACCACATAGGCGACTACTCTACCATGACGAAGGATAGCGGCCGAAAGGGGGACCCAATTAACTAAGATGAATCCTTCAAAAACGAAAGAGACAGGTGCTGAGGGGTTACCAAATCCCTTTGCACGAGGTGGCATCGGGCGGTCTCCGCAGAAGAAGACGGAGACGGATGCGGCGAAGCCTGGAGGTGCAAAAACGGCGAATCCGCCCGTGTCCACACCCGACATCAGCACCACTATTGAGCAATTCCACGAAAAACGGCAACCAATTCAATCGACCTTTTTTGATTTGGCTGAATCTTTGAATAGGTGTTTTTATGGGCAAAAGATGCCATTTTGTGCTATTGGTTACATTTTTGGAGCACGACTCATTTTTATAAGCCATTTAAAAATGCTATGTTGGGAAGGTATTGTTGATAACATAAATTTTTAGAGCCAAAACGGTTTGTTTATTCGTCTTCGGCAAAGTTGTAGATAATAATTTTGTCTCTTATAAAAAAGCACACTTAAAAATTTTATTTTTGGAAAAGAGTTACAAGAAAAATTTAAATAATTATTCAAGAAAGATCATTTTTTAAAAATCTGATTGTTTTACAAAAACCTCAAAAGTTTACCGAAACATTAAGAACTCTCCGATCGTGGAGAATCAAGAAAAAAATCAATGATTTTTTGAGAAAAAAATGTTTTGAATATATTTTTAAGGGCATATTTTTTGGAATTCTATGAGTTTTATGAGAAATTGAAAATATTTTTACAGTCAAAAAGGTTTGTTTGATTAATACAATGTCTTTGGCAAAGAAAGTTATAGATAATGAATATAGGGTAGGTGAGCCAGTTATGGCAAGTGCACCAGCTATGGCTATATCGCAAAAGCCCAATGGTACCAGTTATGGCAATACTCCATTTAAACTCCATAGGTCATAACTGGCTGCTCAATTATCGTCCGGGGGGTTGATGAAGTCGTAGAAAATTAATATTTTGCAGAAAGATGCTCTACATTATAAAGAACCATCATGCAAGAACTTAACAAGCTAGGACATCATTTACCCCCCTGACGATAATAGGTAAAACCTGAGCTTTTGGCATCCCTATACCGAGTAACAGTGAATGACAATGAACTCATGTCCTGGGCTCAAAATAATTTGTGCCCGCTGTCAGCAGTAAGATAAAGATGTATGAAAAGAAGCGGTGATATGCCATCTCGTTTTTACATATGTTGAGATATTAGCCCTTGAAGCATGACGCGATGCCAAAGGGGCGGTAAAACCTGTCGATAATAAAGCCGATACCCTATATATCCCGGGAAAAAATTAAAAGTATTTTTTTTTCAATACCTAATACACTAAGGTCGCTTTTTTCGCGGGTTTCTTACGCCGCTTTTTTACGCGGATTCCGGAATTTACACGGTTTTTTTAACGCGTTTTTTTGTACGCGGCACATATCCCGCGTAAAAAGCGACTTAAGTGTAACTTTTTTCCTGATTTCCTCATGATCTGACAGTCTTCATTGTTTAGGTTATCTTTCCCAGTTTTTTATAAAAAAAAAACAAATTTTTTAAATATGAGCTTTTATAGAGCATAGATTGTTGACATTTCTTCGACTTTTTTTCGAAAAAAAAAATTGTAGAGTGTATGTTTTTCGGAAAGACAAAATTATTATCTACAACTTTGCCAAAGACGTCATACCGATCAAACAAACCGTTTTGGCTCTGAAAATAATTGTAATCATCAATACCTTCCCAAAATAGCATTTTAGAAGCCATCAGCGATGCCAGATTGGAAGACATGTCTTCAAATCGAAGACATTTACCCCGCGGGAAAGAAATCCTTGTTTGTGAAGACAAATGGAAGACATTGTAAAATATGTGAAGACATTACAAAACATGTGATTATGACCCGCGTTTTTGCAGAGGTAACCTTTTTTTTTGCTCGTCAGTTTTTGATTTGCCGGTAATTTTTTCAGCCTTCGGTCGATTTTAATGAGCCATTTCGGGTTGGAAAACATGGAAGACATTTTTTCTCCGAATTAGAAGACATTTGAAAAAATGACCTGGCAAACCTGGAAGCCATTCCAAAATGTTAAACCAATAGCACAAAATGGCATTTTTGCCCATAGATACGTCTGAACGAAGTTTCAGCCAAATCAAAAATGACAACTAAAAAAATATTAGAACTGGAAAATTTTTTTGTGGAACTGCCTTATCATGACAAGAATTTTGTATGTCAATTCTGTTGGTAGTTAAACAGTAGTCCTTCCCATAACTCTATTATTAACTCACGGAGAATTTATACTCGAAGATATTTTTTACCTGCATTGAATGGCAGAATAAGAGTCTGTTAAAACATGTTCTTGTCAACGCTAAATATGACTGACAAAAAGACACGAATCTTGATGCGGTACAGCATATTACTGCAGGCAGCTGTATACCTTAAATTTTCCGATGTTCAGCACGGAAAAGAATGTTAATGTAGCGGACTGTTACATCTGGGATGACACTAAGGCCAGAAGAGGTTCACAGAAAGTGGGATCATGCATCTTGCAAGTTTTGGCGAAGATGAATCCGGCAATCGAGCTTGTGACATACTATTCAGATCGTTGTGCGGATCAAAATTTAAACTTTGTTGTTTGCATGACTTTTTTAAAGTTTATCGAAGATGCTCATAAATGTGGACGAATTATTACCATTCGCCATAAGCTAATGTTTTCAGGGCACTCCCATATGGAGGTGGACTCTGTCCATGCTTCGATTGAACGAGCAAAAAATAGAACGACCGGAAATATTGAGGTTCCAAGGGACTGGGCCGTGTTCATTGCCTCTATAGAACGAAAAGTTCCGTTCAAAGTTTAGGAAATGCAACAAAGAAACTTTCTAGCTTCAAAAGCACTCGGAACTTACTTCAAGTGACCTACAACAAACTGTTCAGGTCAGAAAATAATATTCAGAAGCGTAAGTCTGTTCAAATATCGATCTTCCGATCCAGGTACAGTTCACTATAAATATGATCTGAGCGAAGAGCTTTTATCCTTCGCCGTTTTGAAACCAATTACAAGTGATCCGATCCCGCTTTCCCTGGAAAAGCTGAAAAATTTAAAGAAGCTTATAAATTTTGTATCGAACAAACAGTACTATGTTACATTTCTACGAAATTTCGTTCCAAAAAAAAAGGAGGGGGTTGTATCCAAAACACGACCGCATAACTGACGTAGAACTACGCACACTATTAACAAATGCATTGTTGTAGGTGTTTAATTATTGAGTCATAAAGTCTACTAATGCTTGCTTTGTGCTGCCTCAACAGTGGGGTAATAAAAACAGTGAAAACGCGAGCTGTAAAAGCTGTTTCACAATCTGTAAATTAGACGGCTGCTACAGATTTAAATTGCTACTATCCAGCACAGATTTCTCGCTTGAGTTTTCAAAAATTATTAACTTTCAACGACTTGTTTATTTGCCTTGAAAAAGGTATTTTGCTGTTCAAAATTGGATTAGCTGATGGCAATCTTTATGCTGCCCCAACAGAGGGGGAATAATGGCAGTCTGGCGAGACACGCTAAGAAGAACCGCGCTGCTCCTAAGACATGGTGACCAATCCGCTGCATTCCGCTGTTACTGCTGAGTGCCGATATCTGCTGCTACTGCTGTCAACGATGTGGACGGTCCATCCAGCTCACCTTCCGACTAATAAATGTAGCTAGTTTTCCCAGAAACACTCTTTTATAGCCGAAGGGTGCTACGAAATAGGCCACGCCCTTCTGTTCAGTTGTCACATTCTCTAATGTTCTTTAGACGAATTATTCCACAATTCGCATTTGATTTTGTATCAAGCTAGTAAACACACGCAACGATATTACCCCTATCGTCATACGGCTTGCAATATCAAGCAAGCGATTTCGTTTGTCGCTGTTGCGTGTTGCATCATGTTGCAACTGAGCATACAGAATTTGACCGCTAGGATCCCGCGAAGAATGTTTGCTTGTGTTGATGCTAGGAAATTTTCACCCTTCAATTACTTGTTTATTTGCCTTGAAAAAAGGCATTTTGCTGTTCAAAATCGGTTGCTGATCGCAACCTTTGTGCTGCCCCAACAGTGGGGGATTTAAGATACACGGACAACATGCACTGTGGAAGCTATTTCACCTTCTGTAAATTAGACGGCCGCGACAGATGTAACTTCTAGAATCCGCACAGAATGCTTGCTTACGTTGTCAAAAATTATTAACTTTCAATGACTTGTTTATTTGCCTTGAAAAAAGGCATTTTGCTGTCCAAAATTGGAGTTGGTGATGACGATCTTCATGCTGCCCTAACACGGGGGAATAATGGCAGTCTGGCGACACACGCTGAGAAGAACCGCGCTGCTCCTGAGACGTGGTGACCAACCACAGGGCTAGTGCTGCTGCTAAGGAAGGACGACTGCTGTTGACAACTTGTCGCTGTCCAGAACTATTATGAGCGGCTTCGGCTGAAACAAGCTCTTATATAGGCCAAATAGCATGTTTTCAATTGCAAGGTATATAATTCTGTCGACCGTGCTTGGGAAGCAATCATATAGCGACCAATCAGAGGACGTAGTTTTCGTTTAAACAAGGCTTGACAATTATCAATAGTACAATAGTTTGCATAATCAATCAACAATTTTCTACATTCGGGTGGATGCGTGTATAATTTTCCAAACAATTGCTGCAAAAATGAAGGAAATCGGTTGAAAACAAACCGATTTATAAGCGTTTAAAACGGGACATATTTCGTCCCATTTTCGTTAATAGTTTTCCTATTTACATCCCTATGTGGTAAGCTAAAGAAAAACGTATTTCTACGTCAAAAGAGGGAGACGAGCTACACTCAAAATATTTTTCACGTTATTGTTACGTGAAATTTCCTGTACTTATTCATTTTCTGTCAGTTTTCATGATTTATGTGACAAACATAACATCTACGTGAAAATCACATGCATACTATGTTTTATCACGTAGTATCTACGTGAACTTGGCAACGTCAAACAGAATGAACTCTCCGTGCGAAAATATACAAGAATCAAAATGGCGAAGCTGTTGTGTAATTCGATCTCTGAACATAAAATTGATTTCATCGATGGCTTGCCAATGAGTGGATTTAGAAAAACCATAATTCGACATGGAATCTTTAGCTTACAGATTTTGTACAGATTTAGTTCAAAGATCCAGGAGTTACCTGAACATAAACAGTAGCAGCTAACAGTAATTATCGACGGTGAATCTCTTAATATTTGTCAGTTTTTATATCGTTCAATCCATTTTCGAACTGGAAATTTGCATACCCGTGCGATTTATCTAGCAACATATTTCAAAAAATTCTGAAATCTAATTTCTCTTTTAAGAATTTGGGAAACCACAATCGAAATTAATACGTTTTATAAAACGTAGTAGCTATCCGTTAATCAAATGCTTTTCACTTTGCCGGTAGTTAAATTCTACGTGAAAATCACATGAAACGCATATGTCTACTGAATAATATTCACAGGATAAATCATCTCACCAGATCATGATGAACTCAAATGACAATCACGTAAAATCTACGTGAAAATGACAGTGGAAAATATTCACATAACTTTTCCGGTAATCATAACGTGAAAAATATTTTGAGTGTAATATTGCTGAAGAAACTGATTTGGACGCAGACATCGACCCAGAAAGTAATACGGAAGTTACTATGTGTGAATAGGTGCGAGTGAGTGAGTGTGAGTATCTGTGAGTGTGTCTATGTTCGTATGGCTGTGTGTGAGTTTGTGCGTGTAAGTGTCTGTGTGTGTATAAGGGGCTGTGTGTGGGGCTGTGTGTCAACAGGAAATTGTTTCCTTAAATCGTAATTATTTAAATCAATCAATTTGATTATTTTGTCCTTGAAATATTTATCAATAAATATGAAAATGTCAACTGCAACAATGCGTTTTATACTGACGGATCATTTCTCAACAGGTTTACTGGCTTCGGTCTCCTTTAAGCTTGATACGTCGCAGAACTGTCTGCATATCAATTTATCCTAGAGATTATCGAAAAAATGCCCACTGTTGCTCGTGGATGAACAGTAATCATAGCATTTGTGGATTGAGGTATAATGATATTGAGCACGTAGTTTGGGTGTATGCTGCAATCCCTACATTTAAATCCATACATTCAGGGCCCGAGGAATACAACCCTGTGTTCCACTTTGCACAGCAAAACACTTCATACATAACCCTGATGTAAAGCTATCTGAAAAGCATCATGATATTCATCTAACAATGGCAATATTTCGGCCGTTACTGGAATATGCATCTGTGGTTTGGGCACCCTATAATCAGGATGTGAAGAACCGCGTTGAGGCTGTTCAATGCAGATTCGCCGCTTCGCTTTGCGCCACCTCAGGTGGGCAAATCCACGCCACCTACCCTGTTATGAAAGCCGTTGCTTGCTGTTTAGATCAAAACTATTGGAGGATAGACGCAACTTGGCTGGAGCGTGCTTCATAGCTGACCTCCTTCAGGGTAATGTTGACTGCTCTTCGCTACTTAGCTCCTTGAACATCAACATACGTCGCCGCAACCTCCGATCGCACCCGTTCCTGAGAATCCGTCGTGCAAGGACTGATTATGGCCGTCATGAACCAATGAGTAATATGTCTCGAGTGTTTAATAGCTGTTACCATGTTTATAACTTTAATGTATCTCGTGAAGCGAACAAACGTAGTTTTAAGCGCATTTTGTGTTAATTTTAAGCTGTTATTATTAGTGAGGTCATTGGGGTAAACATATTATCTGTTGACTAAAATTAAATAAACAAATAAATAAAGAAATATAGTTTAG
The DNA here is from genome assembly GCF_029784165.1 of Wyeomyia smithii. Taxonomy (NCBI): domain Eukaryota; kingdom Metazoa; phylum Arthropoda; class Insecta; order Diptera; family Culicidae; genus Wyeomyia; species Wyeomyia smithii. The sequence continues at coordinate 44,323,143 of NC_073694.1, forward strand.
CCTCGAAGTCGGCAGCCTGTACGAAAAATTTGAATTTAGCTTATAAGATAGCATAGGGATAAGATTTACCATGTTCCATTAACCATTTAACGTTTTGTACCGTGTCATAAAAGTTATGTAAAAAACCTCTTCTTCAATATTTGGTATTTTCGTGCAACATAAGAACTAACATCACTCATACGACGCTCCGCGGGACAAAACACAACACTTATCGTTCTTACTACATTAAACATTTTAAAAATGTTAACCTTAAAATCCAACCGGTTTCGGGCGTAATACCGCCCATCTTCCGGAAGAGAGTCCGACTCATGTTTTCCATAAGTTTATTGACGTGAAAATCCTGCAGGTGTTTGTCGTCGAAGACCATAAGCGCTGAGCTGAGCCTCCAAGTCTAATAATGCTCCCAAAATCAGCAGCTATTTATGCAGACCAGATGAATCTGCTTATAACAATAAGAAGTTTGATCACTAGGTAGTTATACCACTTTTTCACAATTTGTTTTACCTGCAGTCACCAGTTAACTGAAAACTAAAACTCTAAATCGTAACGCTGTACAATTTTGGAAGCAACGGGCTTATTTACAAATTGTTTTGTAAACAGGTGGTAGTAAAGAACGTAACGAGGGGCGAGACAGCTTTTATTTGAGTTACTCTTATGCTTGGGAGTAACTCTATTTTACTCAATATTACTCCGAAATTTCCAGATGATTCATATCTTCGATTACCTTGAGAACAAGACAAATATATGAGCGGTTAGATAGAGTAACATTCATATTTATATTCGCGGTGGGGAAAAGGTTTAAGCACAGACTAACAGACATAACACGTCGAACAAATTTTCATTAAAATCGTCTTTTGGATGATTCCAGTACTTTACGTTAGTAACACTAGCACCATCTGCTGTCGTGTTCGCGCTGCGTCATGTATTTCGACAACAACGCCAGCGTTATTGCATTTGTCAAATGGTGAATTAAAAAATATGTATGACATTGCATGACAGCGCCCCAGACGACGTTTTCGCGCGATGACTGTTATTCGATTGAAAATTTGAAATGAACGTTTTTTGTGGCGATGGAGCTAGGTTCCAGTGTTACGTCTGTTAGTCTGTGGTTTAAGGATGGGTTTTCAGAGACACGAGAGTTACTCAGATTTGCTCTTTATTTTTCACGTTTTCTCAGAAAAACTCAAAGTTTCTCACTTTTATCTCAGTTACTCTCTTACACGGGAGTTACTCTAATTTACTCAATATTACTCCGAAATTCAAAGATGATTCACATCTTTGATTTCCTTGAGAGCAAGAAATTTATAGAAACGGTGGGACCGAGCAACATACATGTGTATATTTGCGGATGGAAAAAAATTTAAGGATTAATATTCAGAGACACGAGAGTTACTCAGATTTGCTCTTTATTTTTCAGGTTTTCTCAGAAAAACTCGGAAAACCTCAAATTTACTCACTGTCTTACCCCTCGGAGCGTAACTACACTGCTTTCAAAACCAGGGGGGATCTATCTGTCAAACATCGTGTAACCAACATATTTGGCAACATGCCGTTTGTTGTTTTTTTTTTCTTTTTGGTCATGAAATTGATCGATGTGAAATATTATAGATTTGGAACGTTTTTTTTATCAAAACTCCAGAAACCGCGAAAAACTTTCATGAATGTGTTGTGTAGCGATTTTTCTCCCATTATTGTACATAGTTCCAAACATCATGGACCAACAAAGGTCATGGACCAGAGTTGATCTTCGATAACGCACACATATATGAAATTTGACAGCAGTGAATCCCCACTGTTCAAAACAAAGGCGTATGTAAACAGGCGAAACTACAAAAAATCGAAGCAAGGCAAAATATCATTGGGCAAAACTCATTGTCAATATGTTTTGAGGCTCAATTCAAAAGGGCTGAACTAGAAATACTTTTATTTATAGGCGAAAGGATGAAAAACGAAGATTTCCATCATAAATGGGCAGATTCAACAGTATTGTTGAGAAACTATTAGATAGGTTCATTTTACATAAATTTATGGTATAAGAGTCGATTTTTGTCGATTCAATTTTAATTACGATTGGAAAATGTACTTGCAAATTTTCAAAGTGATATTTCTCATTGTTTATATTTTGTTAGTTGCGCCCTTATCGCAAATCACTCCGGAACTGCTCTCACACTAAAGAGCCAATCAACGTACATGCTAGAAGAGAACAACGGACAATTTGTATCTGACGAGCTTCCAGAAAGCACCGCGGTGAAATCTGATATCTCTCTCTTGCGAGACAATGAACTATGGTGTACTTTCTCACATGTATGGACATAATGCGATGCGTTTTACAGTTTGTTTCTTGAGCATGGCAGAAGAGGAAAAGAGATTGGGAGAAAAAAAAATAGGCTGCGTTGGTTGTGCCGGTCGAGTTTACTTATGTCGAATTCGTTTTCGCCGTGTAGCTACATGGAGGACTACACTTTTGTCCGGTATGTTTTTTTTCACTTTCGCCAGTGTGCACTATGGTGTACTTCTGCGTATTCTCTTTAGAGTGATTCACCCAGCTAGCTGGCATCCCGCCCTGTTTCGAGGACTAACATCTCAGCGTGTGTGTAAACGAGATAGCATATCACCGCCACTTTTCATACGCATAACACAGCATCTGTCAATGGGGCCCGCAAATCGCGGATCGGCTGCGATGTTAACTGCGATGAAACAAAGCAAATAAGATAGAGATGCCAGCTAGCTGGATTCACCCCTCTTGTTTCTATCAGATGTGGGGTGAGCTGGAAGTGTGTTTGTCTCTCTGTAAGTAATTGTGACGCTTTGGAGTGCAGAAAGAAGCAGTGTGGTGAAAGCATTGCTACACGCAGGCAGGGAAGGGAAGTGCGCGGTAATTTTTTCCCGCTCTTGCAACATACACTCAAAATAAATCGCACGCGAATCCCTAATGCTCTTTACATTCAAATGTCAATAAACGAACCAAATCGTTCGATTATGTCGACCCATATCGATTTTTATTGGAATCCACGGTATTTTAACGTGTTTTGGCATTTTACGTGTAAAATGATTGATTTTGGTATGTATGACATGGCAAACCGGAGTGTAAGACACTTGTTTGTGTGCTGTGAAATGAAACGCAAGTGTTTTCCACGTAGATATTAAGGTGAATCGGGGCGTGGTCGCGATCAACTCGAATTTTGCAATCTATTTTTTTCTTGATTTATGAAGACTACGTACATGAAACTTTGATCAATTGTTTTCACAACTGTTGTATGCCTGAAGTAGCAATTTGAGTGCTGTTTATTTAGTGGTCAAACTACAAAAGTAAAAATAACTCTAACCTTAAAATTGTATAGGAAAAGACCACTATCCCGTTTCACCTTAAGAGATTTGCCCAAAACTGAACGCGATCTAATCCAAACACCGCGCTTGAATCAAAGACCGCACTAAGTTGCCAGATGTATGCTGTTTTTATTTGCATCAACCTTCATTGGTAAAGAATCGGGAAAATCCTTGAAAAAATCACTGCTGGAGACAGTGGAGACTAAAAAGGATTACTAATCACCAGAGGAAAATCTATCCAGCTTTTTACGCGCCATAATGGCGGACGCTATAATGCAAAGTTCGTAATAAATTACACACCCTTTTGACAGCTCTGCTTACGTCAGTTTGAAGTCTCCATATATTTTATCAAAAGAAAAATATATCTGACAACCTTTGTGTTGCTAATTTTTCAGAAATCGCAAATCTGACGTAAGCAGAGAGGTTCGCATATTACGAACACGCATTATAGCGACCGCCATTATGGTGTATAAAAAGCTGGATTTAATCATATACTCACTTCGTGGTTTCTGTTTTGAGCATTATGATATCAATCTATATTAGAGTAATCTTCAAGCCTGGCACCCCTGACGCCGCCTTCAGTGTGCTGCCAGAATCGAAGTTTGTTTTGATTTTGGAAAGGGTTGCCAAGACAGGTAGATTTAATCTTGGCTGTTGCCTACACTGTCCCGAGGAAAATAAAATCAATTCGGTTTCAGAATTTCGGTTTATAGCGCGGCGAATAAGTTTCAGTGAAACTCACAATATGATATGCTTCATCTATTAGCACAAAAGTAAGTGGAATCCACTTGGCAGTAACGTGTCGATTTTTTACAATATACTGAGGATAATGACAAGCATGCTAGCATGTATTGACATTTTGTTTGCCGAAGGTCTTGATAATTCTGCCGAAAATTTGTAGAATATTCCGCTAAATTAATCAGCTGTTGAGTTCCCGACAAAGTGTGTAACGCGTGCGAACTAGGCGATAGTATAACTTAGAAGACATTTTTTTAGCCCAGTTTCTTTTACCCAGGGCTCCTGATTCCTGCATTGAATCTTCATTCGCTTCGTGAACCGTTCGCTGTGGACTAATGTCAATGTAACACGAACGCATACTTCATCGGGCGCGTACATGTGTTCGGATGAACTGAAACGATCGATTCGTGTCTTTCCCTTTTCCTGCTGTTTCTCATTATTTGCCGATTGGATACGGTTCAAAATCACATCGATGCAACTCAGTAAATATTTGTATCGGTTCACCGTGGCATTGATAGAGTCATCACGGCAAATCAAATCGGGACGAAGACAAAATAGCATTCGTCCCGAAGCGATCGTTCATACATTCGATGATGCTATGAGATGAGGCAACAGGCCATATGAATAAAAGTGCAAGCTTTAGGCTGATGTTACTGAAAGAGAAGCGGTGCAATTCTTGTCTTTCCTCACGTGGGGAATATTATCAACAATTAGGAGATATATAAAAACGCTTCGCTTTAAGTATGACATTATCCTTACTCATCCTGCGCCAATCTTATTGGAGAAGCAGAGTAGACTTTATGATTCGTACGGCCTAATGGGCCATTGGGGACGAAGAATGAATTACAGAATAGCGTATATGTGCTAATACGTGTGATGTTTAATTTATGATAAATGAATGCTAACTGATCACTTGAAAAAAGGTAGTTTGTTTGCTTTTTTTCATTTCAGGTGTCTCAAAGTGTCAATTCATAACCAGTTATTCATAAATTGATTGAATGAATGAAAAAACGTTTGTTTTGGCATATGTGTCAAAATCGAATGGCTATGCTGAATTGTTAAATCATATTTTTTTAGTTTTCCTGTCTTTCCTTCAACTAAATTAGCTTATACTTGGCGGTTGTAACGTAAACGTATATGAAACATATCTAAATTGACGATGAGGATGGCCGGATGCGGTTCATCAGCTGTAGCCAAAGCAGTGTTCAGAACCATAACATGCCTTTTATTACTCGTGTGGTCATATCAAGCGGATACTTTTGAATTATTGAACCAAAGCTTGATAAGACACCACTAACGATTTTGAATCCAAAAAGTATACTATCTAGTATCTAGGCCCTCAAAGACCGCTTAAGAGGTAGCACAAATAAAAAAAACGTTCGTTATTGGCAACATACAAAATATGGGCGAGTTGCCAACGAGTTTGTTTTGGTAAAATCGAACGGGGTCTGTATTGGAATAATAACCAGGGTCAGAGAAAAGTTGTTAAGGTATGGCTTTTAAGAAATCGTTCAAAATTTTCATTCAAAAATATCGAGGAATTATGATTTTTGTGTGAAACTACACTGACACTGATTTAAAAGTATTAATTGATTGAACTACATTTTTTTAGAAAGACAATGTAGCCGCCTAAAACTTTTCTGAAATAAGCAAAAACTGGGTGTATGTTTTAGAAGGTTGTAACTCGAAAACATAAATTTGTACTTAAATTGAGTCTTGACTAATTGTAGAAAATTGATATCTAGACTATATATATATATATATATATATATATATATATATATATATATATATATATATATATATATATATATATATATATATATATATATATATATATATATATATATATATATATATATATATATATATATATATATATATATATATATATATATATATATATATATATATATATATATATATATATATATATATATATATATATATATATATATATATATATATATATATATATATATGTATTTATATATATATATATATATATATATATATATATATATATATATATATATATATATATATATATATATTTATATATATGTAGTTATATATATATATATATATATATATATATATATATATATATATATATATATATATATATATATATATATATATATATATATATATATATATATACATGGTGAATATGCCGACACAAAATTTAAAAATTATCTAGCGACGATAAGTCAATGTTTGTCTTATGGAATAAAAAAAACCATGTGAGAGTAATCAAACTTGCCATCTCTCTTTATCCATTTACTTAATTACGCAGCATATAGCGCAAATTTGGCATTTCTAGATAGAATCGACAATAAGACAAACGTCACGAATGTACACAAAATCCGAAATTGAAGGAAAAAAGTTGACTCCAGATAATCGAACCATTTTCTCCGTTTAATCGAGCCCCCGAATAATCGTGCTTCCAGATAATCGAGTCCGACCTGTATAGAAATGAATGTTCTTTTTTTTCAAATATACAACAACTACAATCAGTGTAATTTCAACAATGTCACTTATTTTCTATTAACTGACAGTTTGAAAAGATATGTAACAGCAGCAAATGACAGTAATAGGTAAAACAATAATAATATGTTCAGTCAAAAGTTATTTTTCTCGTCTATCTCAGCTTCAATGATATCTATTATCTGTGGCCATAACGACGAATTCATTTTTAAAAGCATGATATCGCTTATCATCTTATCGCTTAAGCATGTTCTAGAATCAGTCAACACCAGTTCCAGCTGACTGAAAAGCCTTTCAACAGTGACTTGGGTGGACGGTACAGATAACAATGCTATGGCTAAGCGGTATATATTAGGATTGGCAAATTTTCGTTGTTTCCAATATTGCATTATGTCAAAGTTTACTTGACTTCTTCCAGAAGGAGTCAACCCTGGTTCCTGCGGAGCAACTATTGGTACTTTTGTTCGACTTTCTAGTTTTATGATTTCCTTAAGAAAAGGATCACTACTAATAAAACCATGTTGGGTCGTTACAGTGTCTTCGTGGAATAGGTGAGTAAGATATTGCTCTACAAAATCGTCAGAGGATGCCCTTGTTGTATCTGCATTTTCC